>NC_091984.1:104897155-104947993 GCF_044704955.1 Pristiophorus japonicus | reverse complement strand
CATGCAAAAGTCATCATAGGCAGTCCCTCGAAATCGAGAAAGATTTGCTTCCACTCAAAGCGAGTTCTCAGGTGACGGTCCCAATACGGGAATTGCAGTCTCCGTCACAGGTGGGACAGACAGTGGTTGAAGGAAAGGGTGGGTGGGGAGTCTGGATTCCCGTCGCTCCTTCCGCTGCCTGCATTTGGTTTCTGCATGTTTTCGGCGACGAGACTCGAGGTGCTCAGCGCGCTCCCGGATGCTCTTCCTCCACTTAGGGTGGGCGGTCTTTGACCAGGGATTCCCAGGTGCCGGTGGGGATGTTGTACTTTATCAAGGAGGCTTTGAAGGTGTCCTTGAAACGTTTCCTCTGCTCATCATCTGGGGATCACAGGGCGCTTGCTTTGGGAGTCGTGTGTTGGGCATGCGGACAATGTGGCCCGCCCAATGGAGCTGGTCGAGTGTGGCCAGTGCTTCGATGCTGGGGATGTTAGCCTGATCGAGAACACGGACATTGGTACATCTATCCTCCCAGGGGATTTGCAGGATCTTGCGGCGACATCGTTGGTGGTATTTCTCCAGCGATTTGAGGTGTCTACTGTATATGGTCCACATCACTGAGCCATACAGGAAGGCAGGTATCATTACAGCCCTGTAGACCATAAGCTTGGAGCCAGATTTGAGGGCCTGATCTTTGAACACTCTCTTCCTCAGGTGACGATAGGCACGGGCAGCCTTTCGTCACCTGAGGAAGGGAGTGTTCGAAGAGTGTTGGACCTCGTCATTGATGTCTGCCCATGCTGATAGTAGACTCCTGAGGTATGGAAAATGGTCCACATTGTCCAAGGTCGCGCCGTGGATTTTGATGACCCTGGGGCAGTGCTGTGTGGTGGGGTCAGGTTGGTGGAGGACCTTTGTCTTACGGATGCAAGGCCCATGCTTTCGTATGCCTCGGTGAAGATGCTGACGATGGCTTGGAGTTCAGCCTCTGAATGGAATGGAACTAATCTATAGAACCAGTGAGAACCTGTTCAACCTTCGTCGCCTCCAGGCTAGTTCCAAGACCGTCCCATCCTCGGTCATCGAACTATAGCACGCGGACGACGCTTGCATCCGCCCACAGAGGCTGAACTCCAAGCCATCGTCAACATGCAGATGTACAGTCTCAGAGGCACCAACACCACCCTCTGGTACCTCGCCCAAGTACTCATTCCCCACATGTTAGCCTTGACAGTGAGGGTTTGTAGAGTAACCATGAGTATCACAGTCAACTGCAGGTACTGTGATGTAGCGGTTATGAGTGGCAAACCAGACATCAGGAGTTCAAATTCCACCATGATAACTTGTAAAACTGAATTCAATTCAGTAAAGTCTGGTATGGGCCGGTACCAGAAAGGGTTCCTGTGGAGGCTATTGTGAACTTGCCACCACTATGTGTGACTCCAGTCTCAAAACCCCATTAAATAGCTATCAAATAATTGTTACAATACAAGGTCCATCAGTGGGAACCATCAGGGGGAATAAATGTAGCCTTGCCAACGTGACCCACAATTCAAGGACAAATTAAAAGAAAGCACAATCTTGTTCACACATATACTGGAAGGCTCCTCGTTTTTTTTTCCTTTTCGAGTCCAGGGACACTGTGGCCATTGTAGCATCCCTACCACCATTGAACACAAGAAGAACATAAGAAATAGGAGCAGAGTAGGCCATTCAGCCCCTGGAGCCTGCTCCGCCACAACTCCACTTTCCTGCACTATCCCCATATCCCTTCATATCCAAAAATCTATCTTTCTCGGTCTTGAATATTCTCAAAGACTGAGCTGCCATAGCCCTCTGGGGTAGAGAATTCCAAAGATTAATGTCCTTCTGAGTGAAGAAGTTTCTCCTCATCTCAGTCCTAAAGGGCTAACCCCTTATTCTGAGACTGTGACCCCTGGTTCTAGACTCTCCAATCAGAGGAAACATCCTCCCTGTATCTATCCTGTCAAGCCCTGTAAGAATTTTGTATGTTTCAATGAGACCATCTCTCATTCTTCTAAACACTAGAGAATATAGGCCAAGTCTACTCGATCTCTCCTCATAGGGCAATCCCCCCATCCCAGGAATCAGTCTGGTGAACCTTCGTTGCACTCCCTCAATGACAAGTATATCCTTCCTTAGGTAAGGAGACCAAAACTGTACGCAATACTCCAGGTGCAGTCTCACCAGGGCCCTATATAATTGCAGCAAGACGTCTTTACTCTTGTACTCAAATCCTCTTGTAATAAAGGCCAACATATCATTTGTTTTCTTAATTCTTTGCTGTACAGGTGCAGCGTCGAGAATCCGGAACCCTCGGGACCGAGGCCGTTCCCAATCCCGGATCGTCTTTCTAACATCACGAATCCGGAAACACCCGAACACCCAGTTATTTCGGATTTCGGAACATCAGAAGGGGGGGGGCGGGGGGGGGGGGGAGCTGTTCCGATGGGTCCTCATCATGGAGGAGATGTTCGGGCAGACAGGCGCCGCCGAGAGATAGCTGGGCGGAGTCCCGCCGAAGACATGTTTGGGCGGGCTGGCGAAGAGGCCCCGAGGCAAGGGCAGCAGCGGCAGGGCCAGGCAAGCAGCGGCGAGACCCGAGATCGGGCAGCGGTGGGGCTCCCAGGTCGGCAGGTCCGGATTCCGGAACATTTTATGGATTCCAGACGACCCTGCCACCGATCGTACCAGAGACTGGAATTCTGGATTTTTGACACTGCACCTGTACCTGCATGTGAACCTTCAGTGATTCATGTACAAGGTCACCCAGGTCCCTCTCAACACCAACATTTCCCAATCTCTCACCATTTAAAAAATACTCTGCTATTCTATTTTTCCTACCAAAATGGATAATTTCACATTTCTCCACATTATACACCACTTGCCATGTTCTTGCCCACTCACGTAGCCTGTCTATATCTCCTTGTTGTCTCTTTGCATCCTCCTCACAACTTACATTCCCAGTTAGCTCTGTATCATCCCAGTCGAGAGTTAGTAAACTCAGTACAGACAATGTAATAAAGGCGGTAGCTTCCTAGTCTGTATGGTTTAGTATTACTCCATGCACCATGTTTATCCAGTGAACCTCAAGCAGAGCAGAGTAGAGTTTTTTTTTAAAGCCACTTTCAGGTGGTGAACAGTTCTAATTGTCTCTTTCTACCCTCCTATTTGTGGTCTGCCTTCAATCAGTCGCTGCTGAGCATTTTTTTCCTAACTGGCTTTGTCCCTCCATTTTTGTCTGAGAAACTGCTCTCACTCATTTTATTAAAACGAGATGTTTTTTTTTTAAAGAGGGTTCCATTTTAGCAGACTACCCATCCCCCCTTACTTCCTCTCGGTGGCTTGCAAGAGCTATGATAATCTCCAGCTGGGTCACACATGCCCTCCATAGCTTAGAGGCAATAAAGAACGGAGAGAGATAGCCTCCTGTATCAAACTAACCAACCCCACCTTTAAACCAGCTTGCATTCACAAATGTCTAGCTACAGTTCTGTTAGCTAGGCAAATAACTTAAAAACTATACAGGAAATTACTGCATCATTTTTTTTTCTTTGCCTTCCTTTGCAATCTTATAAAGCAGCCAGTACTCAGGCCATTAAATATTAAACACACTTCAGGAGATTGCAGCAGATACTGGAGGTAGAATTCCCAACTGGTCAGACAGCGCATTGCCAAGAACACAAAACACAGACTCGTACACCAGAACATGCAATTCTGTAATCAAGCATTGCAAAGCTTTGACTCCTTTTGTGGATTGCCATCTTCCTTCCAATTAGTGAATATATTTGAATTTAGTATTGGAGAAAATATCAATTTCACTTGTCATTCTAATAGCGAACAGGTACAACAGTGAGGGATTTCCAAAGAAACCCCAAATGCTTAACGAGATAAAAAACCTTGAACTTACAGCAGACACTGTTGGAGAAATGGACAGTGAAGTTAAACAGCCTAATGTTTAAGATCGTAATTAAGTAAACAATGTCAATCACACAAAGTCAGAATAACCCCCAAAGTAAAGATAGCAGAGAATCCCAACCCAACCTTCAGCTGCCCTCCACTGAAGACCACCCCACACTGGCCACACTGCAGGACAGCTCCACAGGCACCGGAGCTCTCTAGTACCTCACCCAAATGGCATTCTTCATACCCTGGCTGTGAATGGTGGTAGGCTATTCAACATTGGAAGGGATGAAGGGTTAGGGGGAAGAAGAGGAAAGAGGAGGCAGAAATTGCAGTCAAGATCAATCGCATCCTCAGAATGACCACACATGTATGCTTTCCAGCAAGCGTTAATGGACAGTGACCAGGATCAAGAAACCCAGTAAATATATTTGCTACAAGAATGCTGAGGCCAATTGCTGCACCTCCATTGTTGGATCCCCTGGCTAGTTCAGCACAGACATCAATTATTGTTGGAAACTTGGTCAGAAAAAGAATCGGCCTAGGTTTTTTGCCTCTCCCAGGAGATTGCAAGACTACTAGTGGGAGGAAACATTGGGCGGCACTATTCTTTGTTGCATCATGACTGTTTGGGACAGGTGCTGGGACCACAGCTGTTTACAATATACATAGATGGCCTGGAAGAGGGGACAGAGTGTAGTGTAACAAAATTTGCAGATGACACAAAGATTAGTGGGAAAGCGGGTTGTGTAGGAGGACACAGAGAGGCTGCAAAGAGATTTAGATAGGTTAAGCGAATGGGCTACGGTTTGGCAGATGGAATACAATGTCGGGAAATGTGAGGTCATCCACCTTGGGGGGAAAAAAAACAGTAAAAGGGAATATTATTTGAATGGGGAGAAATTAGAACATGCTGCGGTGCAGAGGGACCTGGGGGTCCTTGTGCATGAATCCCAAAAAGTTAGTTTGAAGGTGCAGCAGGTAATCAGGAAGGCGAATGGAATGTTGGCCTTCATTGCGAGAGGGATGGAGTACAAAAGCAGGGAGGTCCTGCTGCAACTGTACAGGATATTAGTGAGGCCGCACCTGGAGTACTGCGTGCAGTTTTGGTCACCTTACTTAAGGAAGGATATACTTGTTTGGAGGGGGTACAGAGACAATTCACTAGGCTGATTCCGGAGATGAAGGGGTTACCTTATGATGATAGATTGAGTAGACTGGGTCTTTACTCGTTGGAGTTCAGAAGGATGAGGGGTGATCTTATAGAAACATTTAAAATAATGAAAGGGATAGACAAGATAGAAGCAGAGAGGTTGTTTCCACTGGTCGTGGAGACTAGAACTAGGGGGCACAGCCTCAAAACACGGGGGAGCCAATTTAAAACGGAGTTGAGAAGGAATTTCTTCTCCCAGAAGGTTGTGAATCTGTGGAATTCTCTGCCCAGGGAAGCAGTTGAGGCTAGCTCATTGAATGTATTCAAATCACAGATAGATAGATTTCTAACCAACAAGGGAATTAAGGGTTATGGGGAGCGGGCGGGTAAGTGGAGCTGAGTCCACGGCCAGATCAGTCATGATCCTGTTGAATGGCGGAGCTGGCTCGAGGGCCTAGTTGGCCTACTCCTGTTCCTAATTCTTATGTTCTTATGTTCTTATGATGGACCAGCTGGTCTTTTCCTTTCCATCTTTTTGTATGTTCATGTACTAAAATAGCTTCAGTGAGTCTCCCAAATAGCCTTGCACAAATCCTAGAGCTGGAATGCATATCCAGATATTCCCAGAGTTTCTGGCTTCTTCACAAAGAGTGTCTGAGGCACAAGATGGAGAGCCTTAGGAAAAATTAATGAAAGCAGTAAATGGGGTGGGCCAAGCCTAATGATGTCATCTTGTATAAAGCCACAACCTGTCCTACACAAGGCCAACATTCTACCTGTTCATTTTGAATAGTTCCACTATCTACCACAGCATTTGTGACATACATACAGGTAGAACGTCCAAAATCCATAAAGCTTGGGACCGAGGCTGTTCCGGAATATTTTAAGGAGGGGACGGCCGAGCGATGTGTGGGGCAGCCCAGAGTTTGGCAGCGGCCCGAGGTGGAGTTAGGCCAGCGGCGGAGCGAGCAATGGCGGAACGAGCAATGGCGGGTCCGGATTTCGGAACATTTCCCGGATTCCGGACAACCCCGCTATAGATCAGATTCAGATTCAGGAACATTCCAAATTTCAGAACTCCAGATTTCAGATACTCAACCTGTACTGCAACAATTCAAATAACCACCTTTAAAGCCACCAGTGAGATTCATGGGTAGTTTTCAGGCTGACTAGGGTTCTCCCCCCTTGAACAGAACCACAACTGTGCTCTAGAGCAGAGTGTTTGTGTGCCTCAAACAGAATCATATTCATCGTTCTCAGAAGAGCAGCTCCAAGGTTAGTTGCCAATTTCTGGCACTGTTCTCCAAGTCCATTGTCATTCCCGACTCCCCCACCGCCAGCTAGATTTGCTTATTCAGAATTCAACATGAATAGCATCCACACCAGATGTCCTGCCATTATGTAGAAATTACAACACAAAAACCTGCCATTTTGGTATTTATCCTCCACAGGTAGTATTCTTAATTCCATATGCCACTCTGTTCCCACATCCTTTTATTTCCCTCATCTTCAACCACCTATCTAACCCATTTTTACAATGTTGATAATGTCCCTGCTTCAACACTAATTCAGACAGTGCATTTTACTGCCCCACAACACTCTGTGTAAAAGCTCTCTTCTCTGTCCAAAATCTGAAATTCATGTCCCCTTGTTCCAGGCCCCACAATTATTGGAAAGATTTGCTTTCTATCTACCCTGTCCCCTCTCTATCAAATCATTCCTTAATCTTCCCTGTTCAATAGATTTTTCAAGTCAGTCTTTGTATTTGTATTTCTTCATACCAGGCAGCATCCAAGTGAATCTGCATTGCACCCTGTTTATTGCCTCAATATCCTTCCTATAGTGTAGAGCCCAAAACTATACATAATAATCAACTGTCATGTTACTATGGTCATTAGATAAATGGCACAGTGCATGGACCACTTCCTCCAGTCAAACTACTTCACAGAGACCTTCAATTTCTGCACCGCCTTTCCCAATCTCCATGCAGATAGGGCCTTGCTTGTGATTGTGTATTCCATTGGTTGCTGTGACTTGGCAGACATACATTTGTACTGGCTTCCAGGATGTCCCAGTTGGTGATTGTCACAGGGTCAAGTTGTAGCCAAGGCTTGGGTCATCAGCTGTATGAAGTCTGAAGAGTTGCTTCCAGTTGGAGGGATTGGGGGAGGGGCAGCCCCTGCTGGGAGCAAGTTCAGCATTTTGCCTGGTATTTTGGCAGGTCCCAGTTTATGGTGTCTGGGGAGAGGGGTTTGAGGGTGGCAGAGAGAGAGAGCGAGCGAGCGGCCGAGAGAGAGAGAGAGCGAGCGAGCGGCCGAGAGAGAGAGAGAGCGCGAGCGAGCGGCCGAGAGAGAGAGAGAGCGCGAGCGAGCGGCCGAGAGAGAGAGAGAGAGCGAGCGAGCGGCCGAGAGAGAGAGAGAGCGAGCGAGCGGCCGAGAGAGAGAGAGAGCGAGCGAGCGGCCGAGAGAGAGAGAGAGCGAGCGAGCGGCCGAGAGAGAGAGAGAGAGAGCGAGCGAGCGGCCGAGAGAGAGAGAGAGAGAGCGAGCGAGCGGCCGAGAGAGAGAGAGAGAGAGCGAGCGAGCGGCCGAGAGAGAGAGAGAGAGAGCGAGCGAGCGGCCGAGAGAGAGAGAGAGAGAGCAAGCGAGCGGCCGAGAGAGAGAGAGAGAGCGAGCGAGCGGCCGAGAGAGAGAGAGCGAGCGAGCGGCCGAGAGAGAGAGAGAGCGAGCGAGCGGCCGAGAGAGAGAGAGAGCGAGCGAGCGGCCGAGAGAGAGAGAGAGCGAGCGAGCGGCCGAGAGAGAGAGAGAGCGAGCGAGCGGCCGAGAGAGAGAGAGAGAGAGCGAGCGGCCGAGAGAGAGAGAGAGAGAGCGAGCGGCCGAGAGAGAGAGAGAGAGAGCGAGCGGCCGAGAGAGAGAGAGAGAGAGAGCGAGCGGCCGAGAGAGAGAGAGAGCGAGCGAGCGGCCGAGAGAGAGAGAGCGAGCGAGCGGCCGAGAGAGAGAGAGCGAGCGGCCGAGAGAGAGAGAGCGAGCGAGCGAGCGGCCGGCCGAGAGAGAGAGAGCGAGCGGCCGAGAGAGAGAGAGCGAGCGAGCGGCCGAGAGAGAGAGAGAGAGCGAGCGGCCGAGAGAGAGAGAGCGAGCGAGCGGCCGAGAGAGAGAGAGCGAGCGAGCGGCCGAGAGAGAGAGAGAGAGAGAGAGAGAGAGAGAGAGAGAGCGAGCGAGCGGCCGAGAGAGAGCGAGCGAGCGGCCGAGAGAGAGAGAGAGAGCGAGCGAGCGGCCGAGAGAGAGAGAGCGAGCGGCCGAGAGAGAGAGAGAGCGAGCGGCAGAGAGAGAGAGCGCGAGCGAGGGGCATAGAGAGAGAGCGAGCGAGCGGCAGAGAGAGAGAGAGAGCGAGCGAGCGGCAGAGAGAGAGAGAGCGAGCGAGCGGCAGAGAGAGAGAGCGAGCGAGCGGCCGAGAGAGAGAGAGCGAGCGAGCGGCCGAGAGAGAGAGAGAGCGAGCGGCAGAGAGAGAGAGCGCGAGCGAGGGGCATAGAGAGAGAGCGAGCGAGCGGCAGAGAGAGAGAGAGAGGCGAGCGGCAGAGAGAGAGAGAGAGCGAGCGGCAGGGAGAGAGCGCGAGCGGCCGAGAGAGAGAGAGGCGAGCGAGCGGCAAGAGAGAGCGAGCGAGCGAGCGGCGAGAGAGCGCGAGCGGCCGAGAGAGAGAGAGAGCGAGCGAGCGGCAGAGAGAGAGAGAGCGAGAGAGCGAGAGGGAGCGAGAGAGCAGCCAGAGAGCGGGAGAGAGCGGGAGAGAGCGGGAGAGAGCGGGAGAGAGCGGGAGAGAGCGGGAGAGAGCGGGAGAGAGCGGGAGAGAGCGGGAGAGAGCGGGAGAGAGCGGGAGAGAGCGGGAGAGCGGCAGAGAGCAGCAGAGAGCAGCAGAGAGCGAGAGAGCGAGCAAGAGCCCAAGAAGGGCACAAGCAGGGATGTTGTCAGGAGGACCTGGCTGCAGTGGCGCAAACCTTTCAATGATCTCAGTCGATCAAAAACATTACTGCAAAGTCACACTCAACCTCATCCTGCCGTGCCATTCATCACATCCCCATCACTCTGCCTTCCCTATCCTATCCCTGCACATCCTTACTCACTTACCTTGCACCTCCACCCATCCCTTTCTCTTTCTCTACATTATCACATCCCTATCTCATTAGCCACCCCTCACACTCATCCTCATCGTTGTCCAATCATACCATCTAACAAAACACAAGGGTAGGCACTTAGGTCCTTTAGCCAATGTTCATGAATTAATGTGTTGTCAAACACTGAAATCTTTATTTTGAACACTTCGCATCCATGGACAGATTTGTGTGCACCTTTGGAAATGGCTTAGTGAGTTGTAGTGAATGGTGAGACATAAGGGTACCTCCCACAATAGTGATGAGTGTGAAGGGAATAGCTTGGGCATTGCAGGAATGCTTTAAGGAGTTGGTATGGGGTGGTGCCAACCTGGCGCAACATATGGCAACCAGGGTGGACAGCGTGAAGAGAAGTAAATGTGGCCATGGTGATGCCATCCCTGGCAGCAATGTGGTCGGGTGTTAATGCCCTGTGTAGCATCAAATGATTGCGGAGAAGGTTGGTGCTGTTGGTGTGCCTGGTGATGCTGGTGTTGGGGCTGATCGTGGTGGGATTCTGAGGACCAAGGTAAGATTTTTTCAAGGGCCACTGCTGCTGGAATAGATGGCAGGTGATGTTGAGATGACAGAAGCAATCTGTCAATGGTGATCGAGGTTGCTCCAAGGAGGTGACGGTGGATAGGGAGTTCACTGCAAACACTTCCAAACTGCATACAACTCAAAAGTATCTTCTAAATTCTGACGGCTTAAGCTTATGACATTTTAAAGTGAGCAGCTGTGAAATGTTAGTTTTTATCCCACTTCTGCAGCTGTCAACTACTCAAAGCAATGGAGAGTCATTGAGAACCCGACACACTTACCTGGCATGTTCCCCGAGGGACGACAAACTTGTCAAAAACTTGGTAAATGGTAAGTGCCTGGTTAAAATCCTTTTAAATATCTTTAAAATACCTGTTAAGCTTCTTAATTGACTGGCCCGCCGCTTGCTGTCGGGTCTGTGATCCGCACACAGACCCGGCACTGGAGAAACTGACACGGAGGCGGGTTCAGAGCATACTTCTGACCCGCTGTCATCAGGGCCATTCTGACAGCGGGCCCACCTCCAAACCCACACTCGCAGGGCTGGTAAGATTCCGGCGAGAGAGAGAGAGAGAGAGAGAGAGAGAGAGAGAGAGGGGGGGGCGGGGGGGGGGGGGGGGGGGAGAAGGGAGAGGAGATGGAGAGGAGAGGAGAGAGAGACAGCTGCAGTCGCCACTGTACGCTTGCTATGTATGTTGCCAATATACATGGCAGTTTTGTTTACAGCCTGGCAGAACTAAAATAGGCTCCTTCTATTGTCTATGATGGCTGCACTAACTCTAACATGGGTTTGGTTTTGAAGTGGATCGTAAGGGTACAGTTATAATTTGGAACCACTCAATTTCTGCATTCAGTTCATGTACACAGTACTCAATTACGGGAAGTGCTCAGCTCGCAAAATCCCAGCCACGAGATCAGCTGATTTTTTTCAAGCCTTGAAACTGCCAATTGGATTTTATAAGCTGAATCTTCCCATTTGCAGTGCTCAGCTGGAGAATTGTAATTCATATTAAGGAATACTGTGTACATGGATTGAATGCAGAAAATGAGTAGATCCAAATTATAAATGCGCCCCAAGCAATTCATTTTAAATCCAACCCCAATTTGGAGTTTGTGCATCCCTCATATAGAACAGAAGCAGCTTTTCAGTTCTGCCTGAGGGGAGTATGATAAAACCAGTGAACAAAAATCACCGAGAGGGTGCAAAGCACAGAATCCCTGATTCTTGCAGCATGAGTACTGCCTTGGTTAAGAATTTCTTGAGAATTAATGCAAATCCTAGAAAATACTTCAGTCTGTAGTTATGCTAAAATGCTTAAAACATTTTTTTTTTAAATGTAGACATCAGAAATGCTGATCAACCCTAGCAATGATCCTAAGGACAAAACAATCAGTTTGTTTGGCAGCATATCCACCACCTTAAACATTCACTCTCTCCACCACCGGCATACCGTGGGCTACAATGTGTACCATCTACAGGATGCACTGCAGCAACTTGCCAAGGCTTCTTCGACAGCACCTCTCAAACTGTAACCTCCACTATCGAGAAGGACAAGGGCATCAGGTGCATGGGAACACCATCATCTACAAGCCCCACACCAAGTCAAACATCATCCTCACCTGAACATGCATTACCGTTCCCTCATGGTCACTGGGTCAAAATCTTGTAACTCCTTACATAACATCATCTTCAACACATGGACTGCAGCAATGGAAGAAGAAAGCCCACCAATTTCTCAAGGGCAAATAGAGATGAGAAATAAATGCTGGCCTTACATGAGGCACGCATATCCAGAGATCAATTTTTAAAACATTTTTTTAAGTATTTTTATTGAGTGTCCACAAGCAAGATGAAGAAATACTACTTTTTTTGATTATGCTTCTGTGGGAAATGCACTGGGTTGTTCGAGGCGCTATTATAAATGCAGGTTGCTTTTCTCTGTTTCTTCCCTTGTACAAGCAAAGCCAATATGCAGGTATTCCTGCTCCACAAACAGAATTCCAAAGCAAATGACTCTACAGCACTTACCACAGAGCAATCCTATTTTTAGAGAAAGTCGAGTCTCCAAGGAGCAGTACACCTGGTTGGACTTCACATACATCCGGTAAAAGGAGAAATTATTGGCTGGCAGCACCTCAATAATACAAGAGCCAAAGTTGCTGAATGAATCCACAAAGGATAACAGAACTATCCCAGACGGACATCCCTTAGCCGTCAATGAACACAAACACCAATCAGTACAATACAGAGGCCACTTATAGCCACCATTAATATTTAAAATGTCAAGTTAATATTTATAGAGCGTTTAATTAAAAAAAAGGAATGTTTGAACTAAAAAGATACAAGCAAAGCCTTTCACTGTGCCGAATCCCTGTTACACGACACTTTGCTGTCACATCATTCACAGAAACTGTTTTATTCACCCCCAACCCGAATTAGGTGACCGGTCATGAGTGATCTCATGGTGCTGCAAGGATTGATGACTGCAGGGTAACCATGCAGCAAAATCTCGAAATCCATTCTGAAGCTCAAATCTAATCAATGGTCTTTATGGTTGAACAGCAGGTCAATTAAAAATTGAATCAGCAACTTTTAGTTGCGTGAACAGGCATGTTCCTTCTTGTGCTAGTGATAGGACAATAACAAGATGCTAATAGCTTGATAAGTTTGTATTAATTAGGAGGCAAAAAAGCACCAAACACAGGCATGGCATCTTCCACACATATGGGGTAAAGGAGTACAATGAAGAGTAGAGTACAGAGAAACAGAAGACATGCATTCTGAAGCTGTTGTTCCACATCTCAAATCAGCCTGTTCAGAACAGAGTTGGTGGAAGCTGTGGAGGGAGTCACAGCTGTAAAAGTCGAGGAGGAGAGAATTTGACAAAATGTAAAGTCAGTGTTAATTCAAAGACCGAACACTTCAGTTCTCCATAACCGCTTCCATCCCTACAACTCTCCAAGATCTCTGCGCTTCTCCAATTCCAGACTCTTGCTCATCCACGATTTTTATCGCTCCACCGTTGGCAGCTGTTCAGTCTGAGCCCTAGAGGCTCTGAAATTCCCTCCCCAGAGCTCTCTGCTTCTCTACCTATCTCTCCTTTAAACTCTGCCTCTTTGACCAAGCTTTTGGTCACCTTTTGCAATATCTCCCTATGTGGCTCGGTGTCAAATTTTGTTTGATAACGCTCCCATGAAGCAACTTGGAACGTTTTTATCATGTTAACGGCACTATATAAATGCAAGTTGTTGTTGTCGATATTTGGCAAAACAGGAGAGATAAAACATACCTAAACAAAACATGGGCTGGAATCTGTGCTGTTATCAAAGGTCTGAACCTTTTTCTCTGATGGAGCAGTGTACAACCCTTGTGCCACTCCAGAGACACTGTCTCCCCTTTTCATGAATTCAAACTCGATTTTGAAACGATAACTTGCACAGTTCGCTCCAGTCTTAACCTGCACTATACAAGACTGGTTCCCACACATCAGAGAAAGCTACTTATATTGGAAGGGTAAACCGATTTCGATCCTGGAGGAAGCCAGTCACTCACTGTGGGGCACAGTTCTCATTGCGCTAGAAGCCCTCCTGTACCTTGCCAAGTAGCCATTCTTCCTGGGTGAGCAAAGATAGTGAGAGTTGGCAAGCTGTTTGACATGGGGAACATCAGAGTCAAGTCCAATCCTAACCTCATACAACATCCCTGCACTCACTTTCCTGCAGGGATCACTGGATATAGATCAAATACAAAGCTTGGCCTCATTTTCTGACAGTAACCCTGGTCAGTACATGACAGTATCTGAGGCCATCTTCAGTACTAAAGGAGTAATATACAGATCCTGTTGAAATAATGCATGAAATTTGCAGAGTAAATTCTGAGCACATTAGAGCACAACAGCAGCGCTGTATAAAAGGAGCGCATTTTGTAAAAAAAATTAGAGCATATAGTTTAAAATTCAATAATACATCAACATATTAAAATGTTTTCATTAGTCTAATCAGAACTCAGTCCCACAAAGTGTGAAATACACCATAGTTTCTTCACAAAGAACCTTACTGTTCCTATGTACAACCCAGTCCCCCCAAGCACATATCTCTTTGGATTATACCACATCAGAATTTTTCAAGGTCCAATTCACAACGAGCAAATGTTTTTACTGGAGATCCTTGAACATCTGCCCATTTAACACAAATTCACATGCGTCAAGGAACAGAGGCAACATGTATTCATTACAAATTTAGTATCAGCGTGCAGCTGTTTTGGCTTCATCCGATAAAAAGTGTGGAGTGTAAACTGGGTGTGAAGGCCCAAAGCGACTCTGAAGCAAAGCATGGGTGTTGCTCTGTCTCTCCAGTCAGACTGGGTCCCAACACCAAATTCAAGCTCCATTCACACTATAACTACAGCATCAGCGTAAAATCATTTCCCACCAACAATCAGCAACACAGTTCATTGGAGCCATAGTACACCACAACATCACTTAATTAAATCGGGCTTTAGATTTCCAAACTTTCCTCCATCCTCTCCTGAAGGCATCAAGTCATGATCACGGACAGTTCCAAAGATGCCAGGCACCCTTTTGTATGTCATCCAAGAAGCCATTTTTAAAAAAATGTTTAGGTTCGATAGCACATGACTCCAAGGCATCAAAGCTGAGCCCCTGATTGACATACTTTGACTGATTCCAGTAGGGGTCCACTGGATAGTAATCCAGAACAATGCCTGGATTTCCTATGGGCACCAAGACAAAATTTACCATTCCATGAAGAGTGCAAAACTGGGAATTAACCTTGGGGCCTTATACATTTTGGTACCTCAGGACCAAAACATGCCATTGTGCCATTTACCAACTGAGCCGAAAAGATCAAAAACATTTGAAATAGGATTTGATTTTGAGGCTGACAGTAAAGAATAAGTGATCCATTAATGAAAGATAACCCTCCTGGGAAGCAAATTCCGAGTGCTCTGAAGGATGCCGCAAGCTATAAATGGCACAATTTAACACTTTTTGTTGTGGAATGTCTGTATGCATGCATTTTTTTTAAAAATCAGTTTAATTTTTACATTTCCCTCAGATTATTACATACCTTGAGCCAATCTCCGATAAGGCGGCAGAGGGGCAACCCCTTCCTGGACCCTCCCTGCCAGTGCCTTACTGCTAGTTTAATTGCAGGTTTGGTACGGATGCCAAGTGTTGAGGGATTACATAACATAAGAACATAAGAAATAGGAGCAGGAGTAGGGCATATGGCCCTTCGAGCCTGCTCCGCCATTCAATAAGATCATGGCTGATCTGATCATGGACTCAGCTCTACTTCCCTGCCTGCTCCCCATAACCCCTTATCCCCTTATCGTTTAAGAAACTGTCTATTTCTGTCTTAAATTTATTCAATGTCCCAGCTTCCACAGCTTTCTGAGGCAGTGAATTCCACAGATTCACAACCCTAAGAAGAAATATCTCCTCATCTCAGTTCTAAATGGGCGGCCCCTTATTCTAAGATCATGCCCTCTACTTCTAGTCCCCCACGTGGAAACATCCTCCCTGCATCCATCTGGTCAAGCCCCCTCATAATCTTATACGTTTCGATAAGATCACCTCTCATTCTTCTAAATTCCAATGAGTAGAGGCCAACCTACTCAACCTTTCCTCATAAGTCAATTCCCTCATCCCCAGAATCAACCGAGTGAACCTTCTCTGAACTGCCTCCAAAGCAAGCATATCCTTTCGTAAATATGGAAAGCAAAACTACACGCAGTATTCTAGATGTGGCCTCACCAATACCCTGTACAGCTGTAGCAAGACTTCCCTGCTTTTATCCTCCATCCCCTTTGCAATAAAGGCCAAGATTCCATTGGCCTTCCTGATCACTTGCTGTATCTGCATACTATCCTTGTGTGTTTCATGCACAAGTACCCCCAAGGTTCTGCTGCACTGCAGCACTTTGCAATCTTTCTCCATTTAAATAATAACTTGCTCTTTGATTTTTTTCCTGCCAAAGTGCATGGCCTCACTTTCCAACATTATACTCCATCTGCCAAATTTTTGGCCACTCACTTAGCCTGTCTATGTCCTTTTGCAGATTTTTTAATGTGCTCCTCACATTGCTTTTCCTCCCATCTTTGTATCGTCAGCAAACTTGGCTACGTTACACTCAGTCCCTCCTTCCAAGTGCTTGTAAATAGTTGGGGTCCCAGCACTGATCCCTGTGGCACCCCACTCATTACTGATTGCCATCCAGAGAATGAACCATTTATCCCGACACTCTGTTTTCTGTTCGTTAGCCAATCTTCTATCTATGCTAATATATTACCCCCAACCCCGTGAACTTTTATCTTGTGCAGTAACCTTTTGCGTGGCACCTCGTCACATAGTTACATAGTATTTGCAGCACAGAAACAGCCAACAGATCTATGCTCCACATGAGCCTTCTCCTATCCTTCTTCATCTAACCCCAACATATCCTTCTATTCCTTTATCTACCTTCCCCTTATGCCTCAAATACTCCTTGTGGTAGCAAGTTCCATGTTCTAACCACACTCTGAGTAAAGAAGTTTCCCCTGAATTCCCTATTGGATTTATCAGTGACTATCTTATATTTATGGTGCTTAGTTCTGGTCTCCCCCATAATAATGAAGTATCCAACAAAAAACATGACCATGTCCTACAGAGTCACGCAGATTAGGAAGATGCCTGACTGGCAGTGGCATAGCCAGCAATCACAAAGCCATTCAGATGCAGCCAACAAGTAGCATAAATCGAATGCTCGACACACACTTTGAAATAAACACAAGCATCATGCCAGTCTTTGGCCAAAGATTTCAGGTGTTCACTGCATCTATGAAGAGGACACCGTAATCAGGATCATTGGGGTATGGTGCACGAACGAGTCAAATTTTTATTTTTGTTCATGGGTTTCCAGGGTTTTTGCCGCATGGGTTTCCAGGATTTGGGTCAGTGTTTTGGGAAACCTCTATTCCATTATTCCATCTATTTTTCAATTTAAAACAGTAAATTAGTGGTCTTGATCAAAATAATTCAGTGTTTGTCTTTACCCAATAATGTTTGCGCTGAAAGTTTAAATTTTACTTGAAACATTATTGGATAAAGACCGACGAGCTATGGCGCCCAGATTCAAGCGAAGCATCTCACCTTCAGATGATACAGTAACACCCCGCACCTTACCACTCCATGACATCAAAATATTTTACCCCTTCCGACAGAGCTCTTTCAGATTTCTTTAAAACTGCTTCCAATTGTTTGCAAGTTCCATCAACTATTTGATCTCAAGAAATGGCATGTGTCATCTGGATGAGCGTAACATCAAAATCACAATATTAAAAAGATGACCGCTCAGCTGCACCCTGGTTGATGACAGCCTTAACATTAACACAATGTTTCAAATTGTGGGATTTTTCCCTCCAGCAGCTTATTCCCTCCTGGCAATAACATTGCCGCACACTGGTGTACAGTTATATGCACCAGCTGCTTTCCAGTACCCCGACCAAGAGGTGATTCTTCACAGGTGAGCTGTTTGACCACAAAGAGCATTACAGCTGAGCCCACTTCTGATTTTACTGGACATCTGCACATCAGAGGCAGTGAATTGCAAAAGAGGAACAAAAAGCCTTGAGCTATGACAGAGGCCAAGTGCAGTCCCCCTATTGTCTCCCTGGCTGAGAACCTCAGGCCTCCTTGGTTGGTATGCTCAGTTACATAACAGGAGTACACTTACCCATTGAGCTACTGAGCAAGGGTAAATTAGAAACTTTTGATTAATGTAACTAGTCCTATTGCATATTGAAGCAACCTTTAAGGAATCCATAGAATTATTCACTACCTTGTTGTACGTATATATTTTTCAAACAAGTAGAAGTTATGCATTTAGCTGTAATAGCTAAAACGATGTAAATGTAACTTCGGTACTAATCAAAAAATCCAAACATAGCAAACAGGGATTCTGAACAATTTGTTTCTCTCCCCTATACCGGAACATAAATTTAATCTCATTACTTCGGCCTTTCACAATCAATAACTCGTTGGTACTGGTGTAGCATTTCCCCTTGAGTGAATGTATTTGGGTACCAACAAGCATTGCTCACACATTGCCATTTTGTGTCTGATAGATAGAAACATAGAAACATAGAAAATAGGTGCAGGAGCACGGCATTCAGCCCTTCTAGCCTGCACCGCCATTCAATGAGTTCATGGCTGAACATGAAACTTCGGTACCCCATTCCTGCTTTCTTGCCATAACCCTTGATCCCCCGAGTAGTAAGGACTTCATCTAACTCCCTTTTGAATATATTTAGTGAATTGGCCTCAACTACTTTCTGTGGTAGAGAATTCCACAGGTTCACCACTCTCTGGGTGAAGAAGTTTCTCCTCATCTCGGTCCTAAATGGCTTACCCCTTATCCTCAGACTGTGACCCCTGGTTCTGGACTTCCCCAACATTGGGAACATTCTTCCTGCATCTAACCTGTCTAAACCCGTCAGAATTTTAAATGTTTCCATGAGGTCCCCTCTCATTCTTCTGAACTCCAGTGAATACAAGCCCAGTTGATCCAGTCTTTCTTGATAGGTCAGTCCCGCCATCCCGGGAATCAGTCTGGTGAATCTTCGCTGCATTCCCTCAATAGCAAGAATGTCCTTCCTCAAGTTAGGAGATCAAAACTGTACACAATACTCCAGGTGTGGCCTCACCAAGGCCCTGTACAACTGTAGCAACACCTCCCTGCCCCTGTATTCAAATCCCCTCGCTATGAAGGCCAACATGCCATTTGCTTTCTTAACCGCCTGCTGTACCTGCATGCTAACCTTCAATGACTGATGTACCATGACACCCAGGTCTCATTGCACCTTTCCTTTTCCTAATCTGTCACCATTCAGATAATAGTCTGTCTCTCTGTTTTTACCACCAAAGTGGATAACCTCACATTTATCCACATTATACTTCATCTGCCATGCATTTGCCCACTCACCTAACCTATCCAAGTCACTCTGCAGCCTCGTAGAATCCTCCTCGCAGCTCACACTGCCACCCAACTTAGTGTCATCCGCAAATTTGGAGATACTGCATTTAATCCCCTCGTCTAAATCATTAATGTACAATGTAAACAACTGGGGCCCCAGCATAGAACCTTGCGGCACCCCACTAGTCACTGCCTGCCATTCTGAAAAGTACCCGTTTACTCCTACTCTTTGCTTCCTGTCTGACAACCAGTTCTCAATCCACGTCAGCACACTACCCCCAATCCCATGTGCTTTAACTTTGCACATTAATCTCTTGTGTGGAACCTTGTCGAAAGTCTTCTGAAAGTCCAAATATACCACATCAACTGGTTCTCCTTTGTCCACTTTACTGGAAACATCCTCAAAAAATTCCAGAAGATTTGTCAAGCATGATTTCCCTTTCACAAATCCATGCTGACTTGGACCTATCATGTCACCATTTTCCAGATGCACTGCTATGACATCCTTAATAATTGATTCCATCATTTTACCCACTACTGAGGTCAGGCTGACCGGTCTATAATTCCCTGTTTTCTCTCTCCCTCCTTTGTTAAAAAGTGGGGTTACATTGGCTACCCTCCACTCCATAGGAACTGATCCAGAGTCAATGGAATGTTGGAAAATGACTGTCAATGCATCCGCTATTTCCAAGGCCACCTCCTTAAGTACTCTGGGATGCAGTCCATTAGGCCCTGGGGATTTATCGGCCTTCAATCCCATCAATTTCCCCAACACAATTTCCCGACTAATAAAGATTTCCCTCAGTTCCCCCTCCTTACTAGACCCTCTGACCCCTTTTATATCCGGAAGGTTGTTTGTATCCTCCTTAGTGAATACCGAACCAAAGTACTTGTTCAATTGGTCTGCCATTTCTTTGTTCCCAGTTATGACTTCCCCTGATTCTGACTGCAGGGGACCTACGTTTGTCTTTACTAACCTTTTTCTCTTTACATACCTATAGAAACTTTTGCAATCCACCTTAATGTTCCCTGCAAGCTTCTTCTCGTACTCCATTTTCCCTGCCCTAATCAAACCCTTTGTCCTCCTCTGCTGAGTTCTAAATTTCTCCCAGTCCCCAGGTTCGCTGCTATTTCTGGCCAATTTGTATGCCACTTCCTTGGCTTTAATACTATCCCTGATTTCCCTAGATAGCCACGGTTGAGCCATCTTCCCTTTTTTATTTTTACGCCAGACAGGAATGTACAATTGTTGTAGTTCATCCATGCGGTCTCTAAATGTCTGCCATTGCCCATCCACAGTCAACCCCCTAAGTATCATTCGCCAATCTATCCTAGCCAATTCACGCCTCATACCTTCAAAGTTACCCTTCTTTAAGTTCTGGACCATGGTCTCTGAATTTACTGTTTCATTCTCCATCCTAATGCAGAATTCCACCATATTATGGTCACTCTTCCCCAAGGGGCCTCGCACAATGAGATTGCTAATTAATCCTCTCTCATTACACAACACCCAGTCTAAGATGGCCTCCCCCCTAGTTGGTTCCTCAACATATTGGTCTAGAAAACCATCCCTTATGCACTCCAGGAAATCCTCCTCCACCGTATTGCTTCCAGTTTGGCTAGCCCAATCTATGTGCATATTAAAGTCACCCATTATAACTGCTACACCTTTATTGCATGCACCCCTAATTTCCTGTTTGATGCCCTCCCCAACATCCCTATTACTGTTTGGAGGTCTGTACACAACTCCTACTAACGTTTTTTGCCCTTTGGTGTTCTGCAGCTCTACCCATATAGATTCCACATCATCCAAGCTAATGTCTTTCCTAACTATTGCATTAATCTCCTCTTTAACCAGCAATGCTACCCCACCTCCTTTTCCTTTTATTCTATCCTTCCTGAATGTTGAGTTCCCAGCCCTGATCATCCTGGAGCCACGTCTCCGTAATCCCAATCACATCATATTTGTTAACATCTATTTACACAATTAATTCATCCACCTTATTGCGGATACTCCTTGCATTAAGACACAAAGCCTTCAGGCTTGTTTTTTTAACACCCTTTGTCCTTTTAGAATTTTGCTGTACAGTGGTTCTTTTTGTTCTTTGCCTTGGGTTTCTCTGCCCTCCACTTTTCCTCATCTCCTTTCTGTCTTTTGCTTTTGCCTCCTTTTTGTTTCCCTCTGTCTCCCTGCATTGGTTCCCATCCCCCTGCCATATTAGTTTAAATCCTCCCCAACAGCACTAGCACTACTATCCATAGGCTGTGCCAGTCATACGATAGCACTGCAGAGAAAGGTCTATACATTTTTCATTTGAGGTTTCTCTGTATAACATGTACTTTTAAGTATAAATTGTAAAATGATTCAGTACAAGTGCCACCAACCCAGAAATGCTTTACTTTGATGAGCGTAATTTTATGTCCAGTTCGATTTTTCCTATGGGGTAGGGATCAAAGCTGCCCAGATTGATTGAATTGAAGGCTCCTCTCTCATCTAGCTGCAATGAAATAGACTGGGGTAGTTTCAACCCTGTTCATAATGATTGAGAGCCCACAACATACAAGTGCCACTATTTTGGCTTAAAATTGGCAACCTCAGAAGCCACAAGGATTGAGCGGGCATGTGAAAGTGAAATCACACTGGTGCAGTTAGGAGACACGCTTCTGAGGCTGTGGTTAAGGGATAGTGGCCAAATACAGTACAGGGAGCTTTAATTTGCATCTGACTTATTTTGTATCTGACATGGTTGTAGCCGAACAAACAATGCAGAGCTTCAACCAAGCCATATCCATCTTGGATAAACGTGATACAGGCACGCGGAATGGAATAATTTTTGCCACCAAACCAGAGACCCATTTCTTCCATGAGCTTAAAAATTAGGTAAATTTTATGTCAAATTCACTTATTGGTGGAGATGTAGTAGAATCCGTTAGTACATATCATCATCATAGGCAGTTCCTCGGAATCGAGGAAGACTTGCTTCCACTCCTAAAGTGAGTCCTTTGGTGGCTGAACAGTCCAATACGAGAGCCACAGACCCTGTCACAGGTGGGACAGACATTCGCCGGGGGAAGGGGGTGGTGGGACTGATTTGTCACAGGCTCCTTCCACTGCCTGCGCCTGACCTCTTCACGCTTGTAGTGTTGAGATTTGAAGAGCTCAACGCCCTCCCAGATGCACTTTCTCCACCTAGGGCGGTCTTTGGCCAGGGACTCCCAGGTGTCAGTGGTGATGTTGCACTTTATCAGGGAGGCTTTGAGCGTGTCCTTGTAACATTTCCGCTGCCCACCTTTGGCTCGTTTGCCGTGAAAGAGCTCTGCGTAGAACAATTGCTTAGGGAGCCTTGGGTCTGGCATGCGAACTATGTGGCCTGCCCAGCAAAGCTGATCAAGCTGGTCAGTGCTTCAATGCTGGGGATGTTAGCCTGGGCGAGGACACTGATGTTGGTGTGCCTGTCCTCCCAGGGGATTTGCAGGATCTTGGAGACATTGTTGGTGATACATCGTTAGTCCATAAATACACTGTTGTGATGCCACATTGCTACAGTTGTTTGTAACCCCTATGCGATGCGACACAGCATTTGTCGTGGGGCCACTTTTGTTGCATAAATAGCATTTGCGAACAGAACTAGGTTCAAGCAGATGCAGTGTAAAGCCTGCATTCAAATCATACACTAATTGTGCTAATTGAGATAATGAGCACTGTTGAGCTCTCTACTCCAGTCAACAAGCGGTCTCCAATATTACTGCAGAGACACAAGCTGTTGGCTTTCATGTTATTGTGTTAGCCATTAAATGATTCAGAGTCATTAATTGATTTATTACTGGTGCCTGGAAGTACAGCATTGCAAATCGAGAATGATGTAGGTCGCAACTTGGATGAGAAAAATGAGACTAGAACGGTGTACTTAAAATTATCTGTAGGACTCCACTCACACAGTCCCTTGACATTAGGGTACAAATGACAGTATGTTGATTTGGCTGCACAGCCAGAAACCTGCTAACTAGACTGGCACGCCAGCAGAAGGAGAAAGCATTAAATGCCAGTTCTGCTTTGTGCAAGGAAACCTGTCAAGGCCTTCATCTGCGCCAAAGACTAATGATGTACTCACATAATGCACTGCCCAGACCACAAATGTGTATTTTCTCAATTTTTATGACCAATTCATTGGATACCCTTTTACTGCAGTCTGTGTCCAACAGCTGAATGGGGCCAGAAGGAATGGGGCCTCCACTAGGCCCCATCACACTCTGGTCCTTTCTCCTGTACTCATCACCTCTGCAAGCCCAGATTTGATTTTAAGTCATTTCTATTTGTTAGTTCCAAGCGCAATTATTTTTAAATTAACTGACATAGAAAAGAGAAGAAGCAAGACCATTTATTCCCCCCAAAATATTTTTTTAAATCACAAGATAATTATGAATGAGCAAGCCCATTTAGCCGATCTTAATTCATCCATCCAGATGACCCTAAAGTCCCCCATTGCAGTATCCAATTGGTTCTTAAACTATTTCAGAATTTTTGGCTCCACTAATCTATCCGAGTCCATTCCATGCGTTGGTTAATTTGTGAAGAAAAAAAACTTCTTGATATTAGTCCTAAATTGGTCTTTTACTAGTAAGAGCCTGTGACTATTTGTCCTACTCTCACAATCAGATTTCAAGTATATTCCAGATTTATTTTTTCCCCATCACTTACAATCTTGTACACCTCTAGAACCACCACTCTGATGCCTCCTTTTAAGACTCAAAATACCAAATTTCTCCAGCCTTTCCTGATAACTCAAACTAGGAATCAGCTGTGTGTGTCTGTGTGTGTGTGTGTGTGTGTGTGGGGGGGGGGGGGGGGGGGAAGCAGGGGTGAGGGGTTCTCTGCACTGCTTTCAACACTAGATTATTGCCATTATGTTGTGCTGGCCACAACTGGGCATTGTACTGACCTGAGCACTACAGTTTGATCATGACTTCCTCTGACTTGTACTCTACTGCTTTGGTTGTTAGTTCAACACTGTATTGACTTTGATGATTGTTGGACATGTTGTGTGTCAAGTCAGTAAGACTCCCCCCCACCAAACCTAGAGCCCAAGTTTCGGGCCGCGCGACCTCGACGCCCGTTTTTCGCGCCACAAAGTGCGCCTGAAAAAAACTTCCAGATTCTCCAGCTCCCTGCTGGTCCTCTGGCCCTCGGCACAGCGCAGCACGAGCAGTTGGGGGCGGAGCTAGGTCCCTGCGCTGAAAACAGTGCCGGGACCTCTGTACATGCGCGCGACAGTGGGCGCGCAAGTGCAGTAAGCTCCAAGCGCCCAAAACTGTGTGGGAGGGGCCCGAAGCACGCAGCCCCTAGCCCTGGCCGAATGGCCTCACTGGGGCTGCGTGCATAAGGCTGCCTCCCACGCCCAACTCCTGCTTCCTCCGGACCGGACCCGACTCGACTCCCGCTCCCACCATCCCCACCGACCCGAACTTCGCTTCCCCCGCTCCCGACCTTCCCCCCACCTCCCCGACCGATCTCCCCCACCCCCCCCCGACCGATCTGCCCCCCCCCAACCGATCTCCGCCCCTCACCCCCCCGACTGACCCCACCCCCTCCCCTCCTCCCCGACCCGACGCCACCTACCTGTCAATCCGGTAAGTCTCAGCTCGAAGTCTTGGGCCCGTTCAGCCTACATCTCCTTTATTTCTCTCTCTCCCTCCCTTCTCTCTCCCCCCCTCTCTTCCCCCCCTTCCCCTCCCTCCCTTCTCTTCCCCCTCCCCTCCCCTCCTTCTCTCAACCCCCCTCCTCCCCCCCTCCCTTCTCTCACCCCCCCTCCTCCCTCCCTCCCTTCTCTTACCCCCCCTCCCTTCTCTTCCCTCCCTCCCACCCTTCTCTTCCCTCCCTCCCACCCTTCTCTTCCCTCCCTCCCACCCTTCTCTTCCCTCCCTCCCACCCTTCTCTTCCCCCCCTCCCCTCCCTCCCTCCCCTCACAACCCCCTCCCTCCCCTCACAACTCCCTCCCCTCACAACCCCCCTCCCCTCCCTCACTTGTCACCCCCCCTCCCCGCCCACCCCCTCTTCCCCACTCCACCACCCCTCCTCATCCCCTCGCTGTCAGAAACACAGACACTAACAGACAGAGAGTGAGAGACACTGACAGAGACACACTGGGCAGGGGGGGGGGGCATCCCAGCACGCTGTTGGAGGGCTCCCGGTGCTTCAGTCGGTAAGTAGAAAATGTTTTATTTATTGATTTAAAAAAAAACATTATTTCTTATTAATTTTTTTTGATTGATTTTATTGGTTGATTTATTGATGTTTTTATCATTTATTATTGATGATGGCTCTTTATTTGTAAAACTGAAGTGTTTAATGTTTGTAAACTTCCCTTTAAACCCCCCTCCCCCCATTCCCTACGCCTGATTTGTAATCTACGCCTGATTTTCTAAAGTGTAGACAAGGTTTTTTCGAGCATTCAAAAATCTTCACTTACTCCATTCTAAGTTGGTTTGGAGTAAGTTTTCACTGCCGAAACTTTGAAAACAGGCCTAAGTGGCCGGACACGCCTCCTTTTGAAAAAAAATTTTTGTTCCAAAGTGAAACTGTTCTAACTGACTAGAACTGGAGCAAATTAAAGGCTGAGAATTTGAATTTCTAAGATACTCCGTTCTACACCAGTTGCTCCAAAAAATCAGGAGCAACTGAGGCCGAAACTTGGGCCCCTAATCTTTTTCAACTTCCTCCTTAGCTATTTCAACCCCATAAGAATACCCGTTTTTCCATCCTAAGCAAGTGCTTTACAGTGGTCTGTATTAAATTGTTTTGCCGACTTACATATTTAGAATAACTCATTCTGCAGTTTCTGAGCTCCTTTCTCAATTCATTTTGGAGCCCAATGGTTTGCACATTGAGTTCAGCTGAAGCATTAAAGTTTGAAACTGCAGAGATGATGAATTACCTTAATTAGTGAATAGACTTTATCCTGACTGCATTTCCGATACTGAATGCAAAAAGGGACTGGGGGAAGGAGAGAAAGACAGTGCTCAAAAAAAGCCCTCATTTCACAACTGTAGACTCATCTTTCACTGCAAGAGCAGCTTCTGCCGAGATGACCAAATGCATTACTAACAGATTCTCTGGAGACACTCAATATTCATCATGGTGTGAAATATACAATGCATATAAAAGTGGTAACAAGGAAACCAAAGGGAGGGCATGACCAATCCAACTTAACTTGCAGTGGGCTATTTTGGCAATTCACATTTGGTTTAGGATGTGGCAGAACTGATCACTGATAATCTGACTAGTTCAGAAAATAGTTTCAAAAGAAAAATTAGTAACCAAAATGTGAACAGACTGATCTTGGAAGGAGGAGTGTGGAGGGTAAAAAAAAACATGCAAGTGTAGCCACAAAGCTAGTTTATTTACAAACTGGTCACCACGGCCTGAAATTTGCGACTGAATGTGTATCACCGGAGTATGCTTCCAACCTAGTAAATAAATCTGCACCTATCTTCAGGCTCCCAGGCTTCGGAGAGTTCGGGTCCTGGGCCTGCAGGCATACGCCTGCATAAAGGCCCACAGATCCCAAGGAGGCAGGCGATTCATAGAAACATAGAAAATAGGTGCATGAGTAGGCCATTCGGCCCTTCGAGCCTGCACCGCCATTCAATGAGTTCATGGCTGAACATGCGACTTCAGTACCCCATTCCTGCTTTCTCGTCATACCCCTTGATCCCTCTAGTAGTAAAGACTACATCTAACTCCTTTCTGAATATAGTTAGTGAATTAGCCTCAACAACTTTCTGTGGTAGAGAATTCCACAGGTTCACCACTCTCTGGGTGAAGAAGTTTCTCCTCATCTCGGTCCTAAATGGCTTACCCCTTATCCTCAGACTGTGACCCCTGGTTCTGGACTTCCCCAACATTGGGAATAACCTGTCTAAACCCGTCAGAATTTTAAACGTTTCCATGAGGTCCCCTCTCATTCTTCTGAACTCCAGTGAATACAAGCCCAGTTGATCCAGTCTTTCTTGATAGGTCAGTCCCGCCATCCCGGGAATCAGTCTGGTGAACCTTCGCTGCACTCCCTCAATAGCAAGAATGTCCTTCCTCAAGTTAGGAGACCAAAACTGTACACAATACGCCAGGTGTGGCCTCACCAAGGCCCTGTACAACTGTAGTAACACCTCCCTGCCCCTGTACTCAAATCCCCTCGCTATGAAGGCCAACATGCCATTTGCTTTCTTAACCGCCTGCTGTACCTGCATGCCAACCTTCAGTGACTGATGTACCACGACACCCATGTCTTGTTGCACATCCCCTTTTCCTAATCGGTCACCATTCAGATAATAGTTTGTCTCTCTGTTTTTACAACCAAAGTGGATAACCTCACATTTATCCACATTATACTTCATCTGCCATGCATTTGCCCACTCACCGAACCTATCCAAGTCACTCTCAGCCTCATAGCATCCTCCTCGCAGCTCACACCGCCACCCAACGTAGTGTTATCCGCAAACTTGGAGATACTACATTTAATCCCCTCATCTAAATCATTAATGTACAATGTAAACAGTTGGGGCTCCAGCAGAGAACCTTGCGGTACCCCACTAGTCAGTGCCTGCCATTCTGAAAAGTACCCATTTACTCCTACTCTTTGCTTCCTATCTGACAACCAGTTCTCAATCCACGTCAGCACACTACCCCCAATCCCATGTGATTTAACTTTTCACATTAATCTCTTGTGTGGGACCTTGTCGAAAGTCTTCTGATGTCCAAATACACCACATCAACTGGTTCCCCCTTGTCCACTCTACTGGAAACATCCTCAAAATATTCCAGAAGATTTGTCAAGCATGATTTCCCTTTCACAAATCCATGCTGACTTGGACCTATCATATCACCTCTTTCCAAATGCGCTGCTATGACATCCTTAATAATTGATTCCATCATTTTACCCACTACCGATGTCAGGCTGATCGGTCTATAATTCCCTGTTTTCTCTCTCCCTCCTTTTTTAAAAAGTGGGGTTACATTGGCTACCCTCCACTCCATAGGAACTGATCCAGAGTCTATGGAATGTTGGAAAATGACTGGCAATGCATCCGCTATTTCCAAGGCCACCTCCTTAAGTACTCTGGGATGCAGACCATCAGGCCCTGGGGATTTATCGGCCTTCAATCCCATCAATTTCCCCAACACAATTTCCCGACTAATAAGGATTTCCCTCAGTTCCTCCTTCTTACTCGACCCTCTGATCCCTTTTATATCCGAAAGGTTGTTTGTGTCCTCCTTAGTGAATACCGAACCAAAGTACTTGTTCAATTGGTCTGCCATTTCTTTGTTCCCAGTTATGACTTCCCCTGATTCTGACTGCAGGGGACCTACGTTTGTCATTACTAACCTTTTTCTCTTTACATATCTATCGAAGCTTTTGCAGTCTATTTTAATGTTCCCTGCAAGCTTCCTCTCGTAATCTATTTTCCCTGCCCTAATCAAACCCTTTGTCCTCCTCTGCTAAGTTCTAAATTTCTCCCAGTCCCCAGGTTCGCTGCTATTTCTGGCCAATTTGTATGCCACTTCCTTGGCTTTAATACTATCCCTGATTTCCCTTGATAGCCATGGTTGAGTCACCTTCCCTTTTTTATTTTTACGCCAGACAGGAATGTACAATTGTTGTAGTGCATCCATGCGGTCTCTAAATGTCTGCCATTGCCCATCTACTGTCAACCCCTTAAGTATTATTCGCCAATCTATCCTCGTCAATTCACGCCTCATACCTTCAAAGTTACCCTTCTTTAAGTTCTGGACCATAGTCTCTGACTTAACTCTTTCATTCTCCATTCTAATGTAGAATTCCACCATATTATGGTCACTCTTCCCCAAGGGGCCTCGCACAACGAGATTGCGAATTAATCCTCTCTTATTACACAACACCCAGTCTAAGATGGCCTCCCCCCCTAGTTGGTTCCTCGACATATTGGTCTAGAAAACCATCCCTTATACACTCCAGGAAATCCTCCTCCACCGTATTGTTTCCAGTTTGGTTGGCCCAATCTATATGCATATTAAAGTAACCCATGATAACTGCTGCATCTTTATTGCATGCACCCCTAATTTCCTGTTTGATACCCCCCACCCCCCCCCCCCCAACATCACTACTACTGTTTGGAGGTCTGTACACAACTCCCACTAGCGTTTTCTGCCCTTTGGTATTCCGTAGCTCTACCCATATAGATTCCACATCATCCAAGCTAATGTCTTTCCTTACAATTGCATTAATTTCCTCTTTAATCAGCCTCCTTTTCCTTTCTGTCTATCCTTCCTAAATGTTGAATACCCTTGGATGTTGAGTTTCCAGCCCTGATCACCCTGGAGCCATATCTCCGTGATGCCAACCACATCGTATTCGTTAACTGCTATCTGCACAGTTAATTCGTCCACCTTATTCCGAATACTCCTCGCATTGAGGCACAGAGCCTTCAGGCTTGCCTTTTTAACACACTTTGACCCTTTAGAATTTTGCTGCAAAGTGGCCCTTTTTGTTTTTGCCTTGGGTTTCTGTGCCCTCCACTTTTACTCATCTCCTTTCTGTCTTTTGCTTCTGTCTCCATTTTGTCTCCCTCTGTCTCCCTGCATTGGTTCCCATTCCCCTGCCATATTAGTTTAACTCCTCCCCAACAGCACTACCAAACACTCCTCCTAGGACATTGGTTCCGGTCCTGCCTAGGTGCAGACCGTCCGGTTTGTACTGGCCCCACCTCCCCCAGAACCGGTTCCAATGCCCCAGGAATTTGAATCCCTCCCTGCTGCACCACTGCTCAAGCCACGTATTCATCTGAGCTATCCTGCGATTTCTACTCTGACTAGCACGTGGCACTGGTAGCAATCCTGAGATTACTACTTTTGAGGTCCTACTTTTTAAATTTAGCTCCTAGCTCCTTAAATTTGTTTCATAGGACCTCATTCCGTTTTTTACCTATATCGTTGGTACCAATGTGCACCATGACAACTGGCTGTTCACCCTCCCTTTTCAGAATGTCCTGCACCCGCTCCAAGACATCCTTGACCCTTGCACCAGGGAGGCAACATACCATCCTGGAGTCTCGGTTGCGGCCGCAGAAAAGCCTATCTATTCCCCTTACAATTGAATCCCCTATCACTATCGCTCTCCCACTCTTTTTCCTGCCCTCCTGTGCAGCAGAGCCAGCCACGGTGTCATGAACTTGGCTGCTGCTGCTCCCCCCTGATGAGTCATCCCCCTCAACAGTACTCAAAGCGGTGTATCTGTTTAGCAGGGGGATGACCGCAGGGGATCCCTGCACTACCTTCCTTGCACTGCTCTTCCTGTTGGTCTTCCATTCCCTATCTGGCTGTGGACTCTTTACCTGCGGTAAGACCAACTCGCTACACATGCTAATCACGTCATTCTCAGCATCGTGGATGCTCCAGAGTGAATCCACCTTCAGCTCCAACTCTGCAACGCGATCCATCAGGAGCTGGAGGCGGATACACTTCCCGCAGATGTAGTCGTTAGGGACACCGGAAGTGTCCGAGTTCCCACATAGTACAGGAGGAGCATATCACGTGTCCAAGCTCTCCTGCCATGACTTAACCCTTAGATAGAGTTAGCAACCTTGGGATCACATGGGCCAGGTCCTCCAATCAGAAAGGAAGATTCCTAATATGCTTTTGGGGATTTCATTTATGAACGGAAGCAACATATGAGGTATCCCCAATAATTAAATCATTTATACAACTGGAATAAAAATAAATGTTTCCATTTTCAAATTTGATTAAGTCCATTCAATAAAGCATATACATTAAAAATGTAATTTTTTGAAAAATTATTTTAAACATTTTAATCCGAGCCAAAATTTATACAACTGATTTAAAATGTTTTGAGCATGATTTTTTTTAAATTTAATTTAAGATTTATATTAACCCTTATGTTGATGAAAGCAAACCCTATGCCTGCTTTTACCAGGCATAAGAGTTTTGTGAGCATTTGCTGGGCAGTAGGTGGGCAAATACTCTGCACCAGCTAAAATGATTTTTGGATCCGGTCAAGGCGAACCTTGACAGATCACAAGTTCTGGATTTTCGCGCATGTGGAAACCTGGAACTTGCGGGGCTTTTCTGATGGCTTAAGACAGCATGAGCACAAAACACGGTTCAGATTTTTTTTAAATTAAAGGCCTTGTTATTCTGCTATCTTGGGGCACTTTCTGGAACTTACCTCTCAGGCCTGTCCTACCTGTTCGGCAATAAGTGAATCAGTAAAATAAAAATCAAGGTCACTTCGGACTTCAGTCTATATACTGCAAGAAGTCATGAATTTGGAACGAATATTTTATCTAATCAGGGCAAGAAAATTACAGCAAGACTCTGTAGGTCTTGTGAAGCAACATTAGGAAACTCCCATAGCCATGGACAAAAAAAAAAACTGGAGTGAAATGCTCCCTTAGATAGTAAGGTAATTGATGATCAGCTGCTCCCTTCAAGAATTTTTCTCAGCAAATATTTTTGCTCAGTATAGTTTCCTGCACTGGTGACAATGAAATCCAGCTTGATTTCTCACATAAATAGAGCTACAAACCATCACCCTGTTCTGCAAGATTGCCATTTTCTTTGGTAATGATAATCAGATTCTTCGATTGCTGACAGAGGTTGCCCTGTTTTAGTAATGTTTTTTACTTTACAGAACCTTTATTGTAAAATAAAACATCCATCAACAACCCTACCCTGACCTTTTGACTTAAAAAAAGTCAGCCATCTTGTGTATAACTAACAGAGTGTACTTCATGACCTACAAGTTCATATCACAATCAAAGCACCAAGACCTTGTCTATTTTAGATACCATCTTTTCACATTCCTTTTATCATGTTTAGTGAGCTCTCAATGCTGTAATGTTTATCTCCCCTGGTGTCGCGGTGGATGTAAAGTCCCCAGTTCAATTTTCAGTCTCTATTAAATATCCACTGTACTACAACCGGGAATGGTAGCAGAGTGGTTATGTTACTGAGCTGGTATTTCAGAGATCTGGACTAATGATCCAGAGACACGAATTCAAATCTCACGACGGCAGCTGGGGAATTTAAGTTTAGTTAATTAAATAAATCTGGAATAAAAAGATAGTGACCATGATACTATTGAACTGTTGTTAAAAACCCAATGTCCTTTAAAGGAGGAAATCTGCTGTCCTTACCTGGTCTGTCCTATAATGTGACTCCAAACCCACAGCAATGTGGTTGACTCTTAACTGCCCTCTGAAATGGCCAAGCAAGTCACTCAGTTGTAACAAAACCGCTACGAGGAACAATAAAAATGGACAGACCACCCGGCATCGACCTCGGCACCAGCTACGGACACAACGGCACACCCAGCCCAGTTGACTCTGCAAAGTCCTCCTCACCAACATCTGGGGACTTGTGCCAAAATTGGGCGAGCTGTCCCACAGACTAGTCATACTGACAGTACCATACCTTTCAACCAATGTCCCAGACTCTTCCATCACCATCCGGCAGGCCAGACCCACCAGGGGTGGCGGCACAGTGGTAGGGTGTGGCCCTGGGAATCGTCAACATTGATTCCGGACTCTATGAAGTCTCATGGCTTCAGGTCAAGTATGGGCAAAGAAACCTCCTTCTGATTACCATCTACCGCCCTCCTGAAGCTGATGAATCAGTACTCCTCCATATTGAGCCATCATCATAGGCAGTCCCTCGGAATCGAGGAAGACTTGCTTCCACTCTTAACGTGAGTTCTTAGGTGGCTGAACAGTCCAATACGAGAACCACACTCTCTGTCACAGGTGGGACAGATAGCCGTTGAGGGAAGGCGTGGGTAGGACTGGTTTGCACGCTCTTGGAAGAAGCACTGAAAGTAGCAAGGTCACAGAATGTACTCTTGGTGGGGGACTTCAATGTCCATCATCAAGAATGGCTCGGTAGCACCACTATTGATCGAGCTGGCCGAGTCCTGAAGGACATTGCTACCAGACTGGCCCTGCGGCAGGTGGTGAGAGAACCAACACGAGGGAAAAACCTACTTGACCTCGTCCTCACAAATCTGCCTGCCGCAGATGCATCTGTCCATGACAGCATTGGTAGCAGTGACCGTTGTTGTGGAAACAAAGTCCCGCCTTCACACTGAGGACACCCGCCATTGTGTTGTGTGACACTACTTCTGTGGTAAATGGGATGGACTCGGAACAGATCTAGCAGGTCAAAATTGGGCATCCATGAGGTGCTGTGGGCCATCAGCAGAAGCAGAATTGTATTCCATCACAATCTGTAACCTCATGGCCCAGCATATCACTCACTCCATCATCAAGCCAGGGGACCAACCCTGATTCAATGAGGAGTGTAGAAGAGAATGCCAGGAGCAGCACCAGGTGTACCTAAAAATGAGGTGCCAACCTGGGGAAGCTGCAACACAGGACTACATGCATACTAAATAACAGAATTAGCATGCCATAGACAGGGATAAGTGATCCCACAATCAATGGATCAGATCAAAGCTCTGCAGTCCTGCAACATTCAGTCATGAATGGTGGTGGACCATTAAACAACTAACGGGAAGATGCGGCTCCATGAATATCCCCAACCTCAATGATGGCGGAGCCCAGCACATGAGTGCAAAAGACAAGGCTGAAGGGTTTGCAACCAAGTGCAGAATGGATGATCCATAACAACCTCCTTCCGAGGTCCCCACTATCACAGAAGCCAGTCTTCAGCCAATCAATTCACTCCACGTGATATCAAGAAATGGCTGAGCGCACTGGCCACAGAAAAGGCTATGGGCCCCGACAACATCCCGGCTGTCGTGCTAAAGACTTGTACTCCAGAACTAGCCACGCCTCTAGCCAAGCTGTTCCAGCACAGCTACAATGGCATCTATCCGACAATGTGGAAAACTGCCCAGGTATGTCCTGTCCACAAAAAGCAGGACAAAATCCAATCCGGCCAATTACCACCCATCAGTCTACTCTCAATCATCAGCAAAGTGATGGAAGCTGTCATTGACAGTGCTATCAAGCGGCACTTACTCACCAATGCCCAGTTTGGGTTCTGCCAGGACCACTCAGCTCCAGACCTCATTACACCCTTGCTCCAAACATGGACAAAAGAGCTGATATCCAGAGGTGAGGCAAGAGTGACTGCCCTTGACATTAAGGCAGCATTTGACCAAGTGAGACATCAAGGCACCCTAGAATTCAATGGGAATCAAAGGGAAAACTCTCCACAGGCTGGAGTCATACCCAGCACAAAGGAAGATAGTTGTGGTGGTTGGAGATCAACTATCACAGCCACAGGACATCGCTGCAGGAGCCTCTCAGGGCAGTGTCTTAGGTCAAATATCTTCAGTCTCTTCATCAATGACCTGCCCTCCATTATAAGGTCAGAAGTGGGGATGTTCGCTGATGATTGCACAGTGTTCAATGCCATTCGCAACTCCTCAGATAATGGAGTAGTCCATGCACACATGCAGCAAGACCTGGATGACATGCAGGCTTGGGCTGATGTGTGGCAAATAACATTCACGCCACCCAAGTGCCGGGCAATGACTATCCCCAACAAGCAAGAGTCTAACCACCACCCCTTGACATTCAAAGGCATTACCATCACCGAATCCCCCACCAACATCCTGGGGATCACCACTGACCAGAAACTTAAGTGGACTAGCCACATAAATACTGTGGCAACAAGAGATGGTCAGAGGCTGCGTATTCTGCAGTGAGTGTCTCACCTTCTGACTCCCCAATGCCTTTCCACATATACAAGGCACAAGTCAGGAGTGTGATGGAATACTCACTCTCCACTTGCCTGGATGAGTGCAGCTCCAACAACACTCAAGAAGCTTGACATATTCCAGGACAAAGCAGCCCACTTGATTGGCATCCCATCCACCACCTTAAACATTCACTCCCTCCACCATCGGCATACCGTGGCTGCAGTGTCTACCATCTACAAGATGCACTGCAGCAACTCGCCAAGGCTTCTTCAGCAGCACCTCCCAAACCCGTGACCTCTACCACCTAGAAGGACAAGGGCAGCAGGTGCATGGGAGCACCATCACCTCCAAGCTCCCCTCCAAGTCACACACCATCCTTACTTGGAGGTATATTGCCATTCCTTCATCGTCGCTGGGTCAAAGTATTGGAACTCCCTCCCCAACAGCATTGTGGGGGTACCTTCACCACAAGGACTGCAGCAGTTCACCACCAAAATCTCAAGGGCAATTAGGGATGGGCAATAAATGTTGGCCTTGCCAGCAACGCCCACATCCCATGAACAAATTTTAACAATTGGCTTCAGCACTACAGGGCTAGAGGGAAATCTGCTATAGTTCCATTTCTGTGCACTATTTAGTGACCCCTGTTGGAAAATGCACGTATGAAAATCAGGTGAGCACAGAATTAGATTTGTTGGCAATAGCTCTCTCTTCCCTACCCGCCCCCCCCCCCCCCACCCCAACCACCCCCGAATTGAAATGTCTAACACTCACTGCCGAGACTAACCCATGAAGAATGGCCATTTGAGTGAGCGACTGGACAATAGCCAGCAATAATAGTAGCCGCCACTTGCTTCAAGACTGGAGGAGGGAACCTGGGAAGATTTTTTTTTTAAACTAATTAAAGCTGATCGCTAATATTACAACAGCATACATTTAAAAGGGAAGGGAAACTATTTGCAAGAGATACCACGTTAAATTTCAATTTTCACAACAGGCAGCTCCACTCCACTGGGTCCCCGATAGGTAGCTGCTCTTCTCTCTTAACCACCGTCACTGAATGACAGTTAATATATACGAAGAGCAATCAGTTTACACAACAACTGTAGCATCTGTGCAAAGCAGTTTCCTCCTCTGGGGAGTTTCACACCAGAATCAGGTCAGGTCCCAACTCTGGATTTATATTACAAAACTTAAACTACAGTTATGGTAATAAATGCAGCATAAATCACCAGACAATGCATAGGGTCAGCAATCATGTAATACACAATGCTCATGTTTGTGGACAGAACAAGATGTTCAAGCGGTCAAAATAATGGGAATGAGGTTCAAGAAATAATGGGAAGGAGGTGGAAGGTGAAATGAAGTGCCAAAATGTCCATTAATAGGATCATCCATCCTCAACAGGTAAACAACGCAGGCCACTGAACATGATGGTGACAATTCCTTTTCACTGGGGTCCTGGGTCCACACTTCCAGCAGGGTCATCCAATAATCAGGAGTGGGAACCCAGGCTGTATTTTTTATTCCATAACCCAGACACAGCGGGTTTTTATTTCCTTGGTTGAAATCGCCCAAGATCTGCACTGACCCGAGATTGAACCATGGAGCTTCCTGGTCTATATGGCTTAGTACCACACCGACTAAGGCGTTGAGAGCGCCTCAATATCAACTCAACCCTTCATGCACAGACAGTATGCAGTACAAAGAGATAATAAAATTACTTAGAATCATGGGCGGGGGGGGTGGGGGGGAACAGTAAACAAGATTCACACCCTTAAATGTTTGTGGCACCAATCCAGGAAGGCTGGAGTTTTAATAGAGGCTTTGGACTCTGCCCTTGAGTTTGTTCATTGATGTTCAGAATGGTTATGCTGGTGTTCACATATTCTGTAAAGACAAGTGGCTTCAAATTTTCTTTACATTGTTTCCAGGTTAACACAAAGTTTTAAATTGGCCTCAGAGGATAACCAAAGCACTTAAATCCTCAAACACAGGCAGGATATATACTTCAAAATATTTTGCTGTCTTGTTGGGTATGTTACTAAATTGATACCATGTCAGGAGAGTAAACTGCAGTAGAGATCCTCAAATACACAGAAGTTAAACCTTCACACTTCAGAATTCAACAGTTTCTTTTCATATAAAAATTAAAAAAGCAAATTATTTAAATAGCGAGAAATTACAAAATGCTGAGGTACAGAGCGATCTGGGGGTCCTTGTACATGAAACACAAAAAATTAGCATGCAGATAGAGCAAGTAATTAGAAAGGCAAATGGAATGGTGGCCTTTATTGCAAAGGGAATGGAGTACAAAAGTAGGGAAGTCCTGCTACAACTGTACATGGTGTTGGTGAGACCACACCCAGAGTACTGTGTACAGTTTTGGTCTCCTTATTTAAGGAGGGATATACTTACATTGAAGGCAGTTCAGAGAAGGTTCACTCGGTTGATTCCTGATATGAAGGGGTTGTTTTATGAAGAAAGGTTGAGCAGGTTGGGCCTATATCCATTGGAGTTTAGAAGAATGAGGTGTGATCTTATTGAGACATATAAGATTCTAAGGGGGCTCGATAGGGTAGATGCAGGGAGGATGCTTCTCCTCATGGGGGAACCTAGAACTAGGGGGCATAGTTTCAGAATAAGGGATCGCCCATTTAAAACAAAAATGAGGAAGAATTTCTTCTCTCAGAGGGCCGTGAATCTTTGGGGGTGGAGACTGGGTCATTTAATATATTTAAGGTGGAGATAGACAGATTTTTGAATGATAAGGGAGTTGAAGGTTATGGGGTAGGGAAGTGAAGTTGAGGCCAAGATCAGATCAGCTGGGATCTTGTTGAATGGTGGAGCAGGCTTGAGGGGCCAAATGGCCTTCTTCTGCTCCTATTTCTTATGTTCATATATGATCACCAAGCTAATTATGAATGAGAAAAGCCATTCAGCCTAAATTTGCTCATGTATCCAGAAAGACCCCACACCTTCCCCTCATCCTGCACCCATTGTAGTGTCTATTTTTTTCTTACATTGTAGGGTTTTGCCTGCCTTACTCTGAAGTATATGCCATGTATTTGACAATTCAGTGTGAAGAATCTCCTGATAGCTGTCCTAAATTTGTCTTTTACAAGTTTGAACCTTTGTCCTACTCTTGCAATTTGGTTGATAGCATTCTAGACTTAACTTTCCATAAGAACACAATAATTAGGAGCAGGAATAGGCCATGTGGTCCCTCGAGCCTGCTCCGCCATTCAATAAGATCATGACTGATCTTCGATCTCAACTCCATTTTCCCGGCTGATATCCATATCCCTCAATTCCCCTAGAGTCCAAAAATCTATACCATTTACTATCTTGCATTCTTCCATAAGATCACCACTCCACACCACCTTTCAAAGTTTCTATAGATTTTCTTGTAAACTTATCCTTCCAACACTAGGGATCAACCATATGGCTCTTCTCTATACTGCCTTCAATGCTCAAACATCTCCCTTGTGGTTTTAGGGACCTGAACTGGGCACAGTACTCCAGGTGTGGTCTGACCAGAGCAGTTAGATCATGATTTTTTTTGACTAGTATTCTACTATTTTGGGGAAGTAGTTCATCATTCCATTTGTTTTGCTGATTGCTGCTCTACAGTGATTGGACATGCTACCAACATCTCAAGCTCTTTCCTCGACATTCTTCAGGTTTGCATTTGGATGGATTTTGAGGCAGGGTTTTACATAATTCAATCACCTTGGCTATTAGAAGTTAATCACTGCATCATAAAATAATGCGACCTTGAACTGACTACATCACATAGAGATGCAAGATTGCATTTATCGCCATATCTCAGATTTTCCCCACTTCGACTCAGATGTGGGAAACCCTGACAAGGCTGCATTCAATGCCCAGCCTTAATTGCCCTGAGGTGGTGGTGGACTTTCTCCTTGAACTGCCGAGGTCCTTTTCCTGCAATGGTGTTGGTGGGGATTTCCAGAATATTAACCAAGCCTGCTAGAAGCATCAATACAAGCATCAGCATAGGCAGACCCCAGTGAGCAACAACAAATTAAACACCTCAGAATGCAGTGACTGATGTTGGTAAACTTTACCAAGTTAACATTGATGTTTAAGATTTGGTGACTACAGCTCTTTAAAAGAAGTTTAATTAGTGGAGGCAGGTAAGTGAGTACTGTTAATTTATACTTGGAAATAAAAATTAAAACCCTAAAAGGGACATAGAAGTGATTTTTGTACTGATTTACTGATCTTCAGGGAGAATAGTGTGCCAATTTTAACGATAAAACTTTCTCACAGCAGAAAATTCCAATACCTTGACTCAATAATTAAGCACACGTCAGTTCTGATCAAGGGGGCACACCCGAAGCATCATGATCTGTCTTTTCTCTTCACTGGTACAGACTGACTGAACTACTGTGCATTTCCAGAATTTTCCGCTTTTATTTCAGATTTACCAATTTTCCATTTTATGTAAACACCTGCTCTGGATCCAATTGCTGAAGAGAGTGCAGCACTGTCACCAAGCATTTAAAGCATAAAGCATAACATTGGGCCCGATACGCTTTAAAGAACAGTAGCCTGACTCAATTCCAGGTGTACAGTAGCACTCCCTACAGAAATTGCATTAACCAGAAGGTAATCAAAGCAGAGAAAGCCAGTGGAAATACTGTAGAGTGGGGTTAACAATGCAACTGCACAATGTTGCAGTTGCCAGGAACAAATATAGATATTTTGGCCCCAAGTTTCCACATGATTTGCTCCTGATTTTTAGGAGCAACTGGTGTAGAACGGAGTATCTTAGAAATCGGAATTCTCCACATTTAGTTTTCTGCAGTTCTAGTCAGTTTCACTTTGGAACCGAATTTTTTTTTCCAAAAGGGGGCGTGTCCGGCCACTGACGCCTGATTTGAAAGTTTCCAGTGAAAACGTACTCCAAACTAACTTAGAATGGAGTAAGTGAAGATTTTCGTACGCTTGAAAAAATCTTGTCCACACTTTAAAAAATCAGGCGCAGGTTACAAATTAGGCATCGGGAACGAGGTGGGGGGGGGGGGGGAGGGAAGTCATTAAATTCTACAATCAATCCTTAGTTATACTTATACAAATATTATACAAATAAATCCAACCTGAATAAAAATTTATAAGCAAAGAAAAGATTAAATAAACCATGTTCCTACCTGTGTGAAAGTGCTTCAGGCAGGCCTTTCAGGCAGCAGTGTGGCGTCAGTGTCTCGATGGCAGGCAGCAAGCAGCCTTCGAGCTGAGCTGCGGTGCTTGAGGCAGGCCTTCATTCCCTGCGAAGATGCAGCACCCGGACGGACTTGAGGCCATTCGGCCATGGGATTGCAGCGGCGTCAGTGGCTGGCCGGGAGCCGAAGAATGAACACAGGACACACGCAGCTGCAGATTTAAAATTCTTTAGGCCGTTCGGCCATGCTTATGGGGCGGCGTCAGTGGCTCAAAGGCAGCCGAAGAATCAGGAGCGGACGTGAGGCCATTCGGCCATGGGATTGCAGCAGCGTCAGTGGCTGGTCAGGAGCCGAAGAAAGAACAGCAGCAGCCTTGGAGCTGTGAGGGGGACTGACTGAGGCCATTTGGACAGGGAGATGCTTTATATTTAAATTTGCAGAATGGGTGCACCACATATTATGCAATGGTTTGCTTCCTCATGCAAGAAATTCTTTGTTCTTGATGGAAGTTGATCCATTGCAAAGTTGAATTGGCACTTTTATTTCTCCAAACACACACTCCTTAATTTGCAGGCAACGGTTCTGCAAGTTTAGCAGTGAAAAGCTGAACTCACTGATTTCAGCAGGTGATTTATTCAGCAGTGCTGCTAAAAGCACTCCCTCACCCACAGAAATATCAAGAAAATTAAAATGCAAGCCTTTGCAGGGGTCCAAGAAACAAATTTTCACTTTTTCTGCAGCACTTTTAAAAATGGCCGAGTGCCAATGTTTACTTCAGACTGCGCGTGCGCGAACACTCCAACGCGCACGCGCAGGGTTGCTGGCACCAAGAAGCCTCATTTCAATTGTACCCGCCCCCTCCTACTTACAAAATCGGCACGAGTGGTAGGCTCCGCCCCCTGTGCGCCGCACCAAGCAGACATCGAGCTCCAAGGAGCTCAAGAATACCGCAGTTTTTTTCCGGCACGAAAAACAGGCACCCAGCTCTGAGGTGCGCCTTTTTCGCCGAGTGTGAAACTTGGGGCCATTATAACCAGTATATTAAGTCAGTGGAATGGATACCAATTGAAACTCGAGGATATTTTTTTTTTAAACTGCTAATTTGATTAGATATGTATTGAATCAAGAAATTATTTTATTGAGGATTACGTTCTGGGATAAAGCAAAAATATCAGGCAAAATGCAAATACAAGTTGTGTGGACCGAGCAACACCACATATATCTATTATTATGCAGTAACCCAGATCTTGCTGACAATGATAAGAGATCACAAAACTACAGCTCAATTGCTGGGTTTCAGCAATCAGATCCTCCCTCCCACACGCAAGGATACCTATACAAGTAAACTATATATAGCATACGCAAGGGCAACTATGAATGCATAGTCCATACCAGGCCTATTAATAGTATGGGGCCCAACACACAATATTATGCATTCCTTCAATGCGCTTTAAACAGAAGTACGTAGTACTACTGCTGCTCCTACAGGTTGAATGAGTGCAAGCTTCTCACTAATGCTAATAGAGCTTTCCCATACTGCTTCGCAATAGCAAAACCTCTTAAAGAGCAGTTTCACTCTTGCTCATCAGCATGGGTTAACTCCACCTTCTTCAGCACAAAATTGATATGCTACGGAGGCATCGAGAGAGGCAAACAAATTTCAAGAAAAAAGACGAGTAAAAAAAGCAAACAGTAATGAAGGGACTTCCCACTGGGGAGCAATGAGCACCATTACACCATGAAAATTCTCGCGAGTCAGCACCAAGTTTGACATCTCAGGCTTTTTTCCCCTTCTCGATGGGGTTTTTAACTACTAATCACCACATTCCCGCACGAGTCAGCACCTTCAGCTGAGGAGGATCGGGAGGAGTGAAATTGGAGGGAAAATTGGAGGGAAAATGGGAGAGAGAAGAATCTCGCATAAAGTGGAAACACTGCATATTTACATTCAGTCTCTCTGTTGGAGCCTTCTCTGGGTACGTGTTGGAGCCTTCTCTAGGTACGTGAGCCAAAAAAGACTTTCTAAAAATGTACTCTTTAAGGTTGATTGTCATTCAGGATCCTGCATCAGTATTCAGACAAATAATAGACTCACCCTGTCCCAAAGCAGCAAACATAGAAAATAGGTGCAGGAGTAGGTCATTCGGCCCTTCGAGCCTGCACCACCACTCAATATAATCATGGCTGATCATGCAACTTCAGTACTCCATTTCTGCTTTCTCTCCATACCCCTTGATCCCTTTAGGCATAAGGGTCACATCTAACTCCCTTTTGAATATATCTAACAAACTGGCCTCAACAACTTTCTGTGGTAGAGAATTCCACAGGTTCACAATTCTCTGAGTGAAGAAGTTTCTTCTCATCTCGGTCCTAAATGGCTTACCCCTTATCCTTAGACTGTGACCCCTGGTTCGGGACTTCCCCAACATCGGGAACATTCTTCCTGCATCTAACCTGTCCAGTCCCGTCAGAATTTTATATGTTTCTATGAGATCCCCTCTCATTCTTCTAAACTCCAGTGAATACAGGCCCAGTCGATCCTGTCTCTCCTCATATGTCAGTCCTGCCATCCCAGGAATCAGTCTGGTGAACCTTCGCTGCACTCCCTCAATAGCAAGAATGTCCTTCCTCAAGTTAGGAGACCAAAACTGTACACAATACTCCAGGTGTGGCCTCACCAAGGCCCTGTACAACTGGTATAAAAGTACTAATCCTGTGTGTAGAGGCAGCCAGCATGAGCTTTCCTGCAGGTATCCTAGTCAGAGCAATTGAAACCCCTATTCTTTTTTTTTGTCATGATTTTGTGACAAAAAGGTGTGGGGCCAGTGAGTAATACAAAGCCTGTGATGCAGTGACTATGGAAACGGTTGGTGGGAGGGATTAGAGAGAGAGAAAGAGGAGTATATTTGGAGAACCTGAACCCAGGTCTGTTCACCTGCAGGTTAGCTTTACTGAAACTAACACAAGCTGCTTTTATATTGGGTTTAATAGTGGCAGGGAGAGGGGGCGGGGGTGGTAGTGCCATTGGTTCCCAATATGTGGGTCTTGCCTAGCAGCCATAAGCAAACTTGCCGATTTGTTACGGTTAGCAGCCTGGGAAAGTGGGTCTTCCTGCCCGCCAGCTTTAACCAATCAGGCCAAGTTTACTTTGAGATTGCCTCCAGCTGGGTCAGGCCCATGCATCAGGAGCCAGTGGCCACAAGCAACTGCAGAGATAGTACAAAATGGAATTGCTCTCCAGACTGCTAGTTAATTACAGTTCACTTTAAATGACACACAGGTCATAGAGATGGAGTTCTGATTAACGGGCGGCCATCAACACCTTCAGGGACCATGAGACCCTGCTGGTGACAGACACTAGAGAGGCTTTAATAAAGCAGATTACTTAACCAGCTCAGACTTTATGGACTTTAAACTTTAGGATCTTTATCTTGTTATAACTACCCTTATGGCCCGTGCTATTGGTTTCAGTCGGTTCAAGTGGAGCAGCCAGCACATTTCCTGTTGACCAGGTCTACTGGCTTCCTGTAGCAAAAGGTGGACCTAAAATTGTCCTCACTTCCTCACGAGTTCCAATTTCCTGAAGCAACACTTAAATTGAACGCTGAATTTCTATCTTGAAAAACGAACAAGACACCTGAAGCAAAGAGCTCCTATCATAGGCAAGGCTCTTCACCAGGCTGCCCACACACATCTCCTGGCAGAGGTTAAGAGAAGCTGCCACCCACCCACTGGGCCACAGCTGTGAGCAGTCGCCAGCAAAAGAAAAACCAGAGGGAAGGCATGCAAGAAATGTACAGCCGAACTTAGTCTTGAACTAAAAGTACTTCACTCAGTGGGAGAAATGCCACACAAAAGGGCTGTGGCAACTGGAGTACGTTTTTACTGAGGATTAAACTGCAGGCCATTTTACCCCCTTCCTACAGGAAGCTATCCAGTTGGTATTTCAATTCATTCCAAGACAACAGAGATGAATTTTTAAAATGACCACATCAGGAGTCATGGAGGTAAATCAGTGTCCTAGCACCAGCTTAACTGTGTCAGATCACTATATACAGAACTCAAGCTGAGAGCATCTTTGCTGCCCAGCACGTGTTTTTTGTGGTGTATATTACAGAATGTTCAGACAAGAGTTAGCAGTTAAAAATGTAAAGCCTTCAACGACCATAACCTACAGTTATATAGCATCTTTAACACAGTAAAAATCCCATGCCGCTTCGACAATTTAAGGACCAGAACTCTAGCACAGGCTGGAAACTAGCCACTATCTTGCAGAAAAGTACAACTCTCCCTCATAACCAAATATGCAAAGAAGGAAATGTAAACTAAAACTATCCCATTCTTATTTATATCACGTGTGGATTGATAAGAGTTGAGTTGACCATTTTTTTCTTCCTGAAAGCTAACAATTTCCCCCCTAAAGGTGCTACTAAAACTATTTGAAGACAGGTTGTGATGTCCCACAGAGGCACAATACACTCAAAAGGATCATGGACATTAACTCAATGTCTAATTCGCATCATTTGAAACAACTTCTCTCCTCTCCCACCCCCAAAACCCAAAAGTGCTGCTGGGATATGATCTCCTTCAGTCAGTGCAGTCACAACTAACAATGCTTTTAGCCTGCTCCAAGACTTCCTCCCACACCCTCAGTAAGGCTTTCACCACTCGCAATCTTATCAACCTCCCAAAGCTGAAGAAAGGAGTGATCTTCCTGTTTCACAGCCTGTATTTTAGACACATACGTTTAGCAACGAACAAACAGTTTTACACCATTCTTCACAGCAACTGGATCAGATATCACACTTTGGCACAACATCTCAATAAAGCAAATATTGCAACTCACAAATCAGTATGTGACAGTTTCTTGCTTTGTCTCTCAAACGTCTACAAAGTGTACGTGTGCGTTTGTGGACAAACCCAATTGATTTTGCAAACAACGTTTTTCACAATCAATTTCTCTCGAGTTTGTAACAGCTTAATTTTCTCTGTTCTAGCTCCCTTTTGGAAAAGGGATTGTATATCTGAAGGTATCTTCTGCAAATACAAGTAACCAAATGCAGGACAATGACTTGTGGCCAAAATAAAGAGGGATCCCAGAGTTCAGGGCCTGCTTCTTTTCCCCAAGAACAGGGAATCCCCTTCAACAAATCAGATACAAGAGAAATTTATGATGAAGGTTTCAAATACCAAAGAACAGAAGTTAAATTAGGAAGTTAGAAGTAAGGGAAGTCAGGTTCATTTTTTGTTAAATACAAAGAATAATAGCCCTGGGAATAAGTTATCTGGAAAGCCCTGAGGCAATTAGGTGTGTTTCTGAAAGGGACTGAGGAATATACTGTGTTGTGACGAAGAGTCCAGACTAAAACGTCAACTTGTGTGTTCTCTTCACAGATGCTGCCTGATCTGCTGAATGTTTTGAACATTTTCTGTTTTTGTTTCAAATTTCCAGCATCTGCGGTTTTCTGAGGAATACGATGAGGTGGATAAAGAAGGGTTGATCAAAAAGTGACAGGCTCGGAGGCCTTTTTCTGTTCCTAAAAACTTGTTATGTTCTAAGACTAAGAACTGCAGCAAGGCTCAAAACATGTGTTCTGATTGGAGAGACTCTGCTGGTGACTATGGCAGGCATTTTAATCTGCTGATATGACTTAATCTAAATACATCACAGTGAAATTGCTAGCCACTACTGCGATATTAGTAAATACTTCAAAAAAGTAATGGGGGGGGGAGGGGCAGCGAAAGAGAAAAAGGAAGAACACAAAAGCTTACTAAAAGAACTGCAGTTTTGGTACACAAACAGCAAGGTACAAGAGTAAGTCCCACCACTCCCACACACCAGGAACAGGAAATGAGGTTGGCACCTGTGGTCAACCCAAACAGGCCTATGGGTGCAAAATAGAAGCAGAATTTAAGCAACATCACCACCAACTACATCCACTTATTCATCTTTGCTCCACCCACATATTAGTAAGTTGCTTGACGATAAAGGCTATCATATCTGACCCGATCTTGTACTCATTCAACGTGCAGTTTCTAGAAGGGATCACGGGATAACATTAAAAAAATGTGAAACCTGTCTAATCTGGGCCTATCCATTGCCATGTGGTGGCTTTGGCTTTGAAATCTAATGGTTTCCAACATCAACACTACAGGCACTCATTCCCTGCCCCACGCACAATGGCCACCAATCAACAAACTAAAATATAAAGAAAAAATCTTCACCCTGCTGAATGCCTATTCACAATTCTATACTCCATTGAAAAGTACAATAGCAAGTCAATTGGTGGGGGGGTTGCATTAATGAGCCAGGATGGTCTACGGTTTTATCTTTGGTCTGAACCGAGTCAGCTCTCTGCCAGAGGGGTCACCTTAGTTAGCCTCAATAGAAGACATTTCCCATATTACCTAAATTTAGTTGCAACGGAGAATAACTTCCTGAAGAGAACCTGCTCCAAAGTTGTGCAGAATATTGCGAGAGAAAGTTAAGATTTACTGATTTAGCTGAAGAATTATTTAGCAAATGTTACGGTTCTTGGTGAACTGAAAGTACCAAAAGATATGAATTATGGGCGATGGCCCCAAGAAATGTCATGCTTCAGTAGTATTGTTAGCCAAGAGGCCCCTTGTAACCTAGGGAACACTTCCCACATTCCATTTTTCTACAGCTGAAAGGGTCAAAATTTAAATCTCAAGCCTAGCTACTGCATCAAGCATAGAAACATAGAAAATAGGTGCAGGAGTAGGCCATTCGGCCCTTCGAGCCTGCACCGCCATTCAATAAGATCATGGCTTATCATTCCTTCAGAACCCCTTTCCTGCTTTCTCTCCATACCCCTTGATCCTCTTAACCGTAAGGGCCATATCTAACTCCCTCTTGAATATATCCAGTGAAATAGGAAGTGTATTAGTATCAACTCTTTCATCCACCTGTATTCAAGATAAAGGATGAAAACCCCATTGCTGGCTAAACGACCACTAAATGAAATGAGTTGGGGCAACTTCAACTTAGTTTCCAGTTAGTGCTGCCCCACAATATAAAACTCTTCAATATGGAATTAAACTCGCTGCCAAGAGCATGCGGAAATCAAACACAGACAGAGGAAGGAGCGGCAAACCAGGCTCCCCACCCACCCTTTCCTTCAACCTTTGTCTGCCCCACCTGTGACAGAGACTGTAATTCCTGCATTGGACTGTACAGCCACCTGAGAACTCACCTTTAGAGTGGAAGCAAGTCTTCCTCGATTTCGAGGGACTGCCTATGATGATGATGACATTGGGAGTTTTACACACACGAGATGTGTAGAAAATGGAAATGGAACAAAGGGGATGATCGGCTGAGTGGGATTACGGTACATTGTTATAATGACGTAGGGAGAACATTACTTTGCATATAACCTGTACTCTACCTGGTCTAGGAGCATTTGATGGGACAGAGCAGAGAAAGTTTTATTCCATCTAACATATGCTATTCCTGACCTGCGAACACTTGTGCAATTGCAGACGTAAAAGATCCCATGACACTATTCAAGGAGGAGGAGTGGAATTTTCCAGGCCAGCATTTATCCCTAAACCAACAATAAAAAGATAATCCTGTCATGTATTTCATTGTTGCTTGCTGTGCACAAATAGCTGCCATGTTCCCCTACATTACATGGACTACACTGGCTATAAAGCGCTTTGCAATGTCCCAAGCTCATAAAAGGTGCTATATAAATGCAAGTTCTTTCTTTATACTAGGCAATTATATTCCAGCAATCATCATGTAGAGCAGCAATCAGACAAAGACCCACAGCTTTTGTGTGCTGCTCCCCCAAATTTGGCTTTTGGGTTACTGCTGCTGGAGGGAGGGACCACCAAACTCTCAAAACACGCACAATTTTTACAACAGAATATATGGCAACTATGCAGCATACATTATGGCACATGGACATGTGGACTGGAACCAGCTTTCTGCGTTTAAGATAAGTAGAAGTGGCACAGAAATCAGATAGCAGCCCACAAAAATGAGCATCTCCATGCTGTTTGTACAGTGCAGATGGGTAGGAACACCTGCTGCCAATGACACCCTGCAATATAAATTGCCTGCAGAGTAGAAAACAGGAAAGGGGTTAGATGAGAGTGAATAGCACGGTCACTGTACACTACCCCACCCATTAGTAAACAAAGTATACACTGGTGGGAGGTGATAAGGGCCTGTACTGTGATTTCCATGTAAACTTCTGCCCATCATCCAGTTTTCTGACCTCTCGGAGGTTTAAAGGTGGGGGTCAGGTCCAATTTAAATGCAATAAGACATTTTTTTTGGTTATGAGCAGTCATCCCAGCTTCTTTGTTTCAGATTTTTTTTGTCATTTTTATCTATTATTAGAAGAACGCCTCTCTCACCCTGAACCTCAGGATACAGCGGTCCAATGAGCTTATGAGAAGAGGAGCATGGCTTGTGTACCAGAGTTAAACACAAACCCTAAGAGGGTGTTAGCTGTGCACGATCAGTGATGTAAATAACATTTAAATCATCTCCAGCTTTCCATTGGCCATTTCACAGTACTGTGGTGAGCTGGATGAAGAGGAACCAGATCATTTCAAGTCCTATGAATTATTCATAGTGTTCTCCACCATTGCTAGAAGCTTCTTTATTTCCATAATTTTAAATATTTGTCATTGTCTCTGTGTACTGCTATAGATAAATATTAGTGTCACTTTATAAACACCCTCCACTTTCTGGAACTGTTTAGTAATATTTTTTGTCAGAAGCAGGGCCCTTACTGAAAATGATTTTAACCCCACTCTTGAGGGCCATCAATACAGCATATAAAATTAACTTCTTAATCATCATCTTCTTAGGCAGTCCCTCGAATCGAGATGATTTGCATCCATGCCAAAAAACGATGAGTTCACAAGTATTTCAGGTCCCGAACTGCACATTGAAGGGTGGAAGATGCCTGTGCGTGGATTTAAAAAAAAAACGTGTGGTGGCTGTTGCACACCAGTCACCACACAGGCTTGACAGAGCTTGGACCTGATCCAGTGGCAAGGTGACTGGAGACCAGCTCTGCTGCACGGACCTAGTGCGCACACATATCACAGTGTGGACTGGCCCGTGCTGCCCCTGGGCCCACACCTCTTCTGGGCCCCGAACTCACGCCCTTCTGGGCCCCGATCACATCGCTCTGCAATTTCTCGCCGCTCCTTCGCCCCGACCTTGCCGCTCCTGCTGTACCTGCCCACGCTCCAATCACTTCTTAATACCAAAGTGTATGAATGCACCACCTTTGGGGTATTCAGCTAAACACACCAGTAGATCCAAGCTCATTCTCTGATCTTAGTTGAATTAGATGGTCTAGGATGACAGTAGGGACACTACATTTGGCTTCAGTGTCCCGGGGTGGAATAGATATATTTATAATCAGGTTCCTGCTATTGATCACTATCCACTGAGACCTCCTGCAATGTTCACGTGTGTGTATGTTAGGCCACAACAGGATCGAGTCCAACTGTGATGTTCCCCAGAGTTGAATTGCTATTGACACAATGTCGAGGCAGATACTTGAAGATCTGCTGCTTAATATGTTCAAAGTTTGCTGGCACCCATGGACTATACCACAGCAGGGGTCAGGGCCTTCAAGAGAGTAGATACAAAAATTGTACGCCCAAAAAATCTGCAAAATAGTAATTATTGCAAAAAAAAATGCAGGAATTAGTAAACAGGAATTTGTACTCTGAAAGCTGCCTGGGCCTTATTTCCTCCTATGCTAACTTGCTGTCGTTTTTTGCTGTAGTTTCTCAACACATGGGCTTCAAGAGACTGTCTGCATGTTTCTTTTGGAATGATGCCAATAGCCGATATCACTGCCGAGAGCATTAGTCACACTTGCACAGTCCCACTGGTACAGACAGTACAAATACTGTAAGTACATAACAAATGTGTGTTAGGCTGTTCTGTAACACTGTTACTACGACAGCCCATTAGAACACAGTATCAGATAAGGGTAGCAGGAATCAGGGAGCAGCCATTTCTCAGAATGCCTTGCAAAAAAAGTTGGTATACCAGCTGGAAGCAACACCGAGGCTGAAGAACTTTAAACGTGTAGCATTCCCACTGAGGCTTGGGCAGTTCCTTGATAAGACTCCTCAAGCCCATGATTACAGAAAGCCCATCAACTTCCCCCTCCCCAGAGGCAATGACTTTTGTGATCTCTGCCTTGCCAGCCCTGATTGGATTTGTTAATCATTAACTCTGATCACTTCTCCCTCTACAGGAATTACACTGGTTGTTTTGCCTTCAGCAATAACAGACAGAACCTCCTGCTTTCAGTAACAGGTTACAAAAGGACAAGTGAACTGGAGAATGCTGTCCCTTTTCTTGAATTCTGCTTGAAACTGATGAACTACTTTCAACTTGTTTGCTTAGTAGCACATCTATCACGGGATGGTCACCGTCATTGTATCAGATTGTAACACCCGGGAATTCATCCCTTTTTGGTGTGGAAGCAAGTCATCCTCGATATATGAGGGACTGCCAAAGAATAATATATCCAAACTCGAGAGCCAAGCTTTGGCTCCCAAAATATAAAATGCTCCTTTTAGACTTCTTTCTGCCCCAGAAGGCGCAGCACAAGGGGTCGGGGGCAGAGCCAGGTCCCGGCGCTGAAAACAGTGTCGCGACCTCTGCACTTGCGCACTAGAGTATGCGGCAGCTCCAGGCCCCCAAGGCTATGTGGGAGGGGCCCGAGCCGAACCCTGGCCGAATGGGCTCTTAGGACGAAGATCGGGACACGGACTTCCCTCCCGTTCAGCTGCCTCTCCCCGCCATCTCCCCCCTCCCTCCCCCTCCTCTATCCACTCCCTCCTCTCCCCCGACACTCGCTCCACACTCCTCCATCGACCCCGCCCCATCCAGTCCCCCCCCCCACTCCATCTCCCCGTCCACTTCCCCCTCCCTCCATCTCCTCCCCCCTCTCCCCCCCCCCCCCCCTCCATCTCCCCCCTCCTCCTCCCCTCCATCTCCCCCCGTCCTCCTCCCCTCCATCTCCTCCCCTCCATCCCCCCCCTCCCCTCCATCTCCCCCCTCCTCCTCCCCTCCATCCCCCCCTCCCCTCCCCACTCCCCTCCATCTCCCCCACTCCTCCTCCCCTTCCCGACTCCTCCCCCCCTCCACCATCTCCCCCCCCATCTCCCCCCATCCTGTCCATCTCCCAACCACCCCCCCCTCCCGTCCATCTCCC